>NC_057728.1:68335171-68354579 GCF_004010195.1 Chiloscyllium plagiosum | reverse complement strand
AGACTATTTCCCAGGGCAGAAATGGCTAACACAAGGGGTCATAGTTTTAAGCTGATTGGAGGAAAGTATAGAGGGGATTTCAGAGGCGGGTTCTTTACACAGAGAGTTGTGAGAGCATGGAATGCGTTGCCAGCAGCAATTGTGGAAGCAAGGTCACTGGGGACATTTAAGAGACTCCTGGACATGCATATGGTCACAGAAATTTGAGGGTGCATACATGAGGATCAGTGGTTGGCACAACATCGTGGGCTGAAGGGCCTGTTCTGTGCTGTACTGTTCTATGTTCTATATTTAAACAGATCCTCACCAGGTCTTTGGCTCCCATTGGTTTGCTCGTCCGCACTCTGCTTACCTTCAGCCTTCATCTCCATCCTTTTAAGCTGACTTTCCTGTCTAAGTGCCAATCACTAAAGTTCAAAATCCTTCTTTCCTCTCCCTCCTTTTCTCTCTTCTCTCTCTTTCTCTTTTTGTTCTGCTAGTGATTTATTCTTTTTCTCTTCCATCTGCTTTTAAGCATAATTCAAACTGTTTCATTTCTGTTGCTCTTTCCTTTTCTTTTGTCTCTAACTCGAAGGGCTCCTTCATTTTCAATTGAATTTTAGCCATTTCTAAAGATTCTGATGGTGTTTCCAGCAAATTTAAATGCTGAGATATTGCTTTAATTATATCTCTTTTCCTTACAGAAAGAGGCAACTCCAACTCCAGCTTGTCTGCTAATTCCAGCAGCTTCGCCTTAATCTCCTTAGAGTTTTTGCAAATCCCCTAAAGTCACTTCTTCCACCCCCAGAAAACTCTTGGTGACTGAAACAGCCATTGCTATTTAACATCCGGAAGATAAGACACAAACACCTATCACTCACTGCCTTCAAGCCCAACAACCCTAATCCCAAATCAGAACTATAGAACAAGTCCCCAGTCTGTAATGGACCAGGCCAGACACCCTCAAAACATTTCAAGAAAGTAGCCCAGACCGTAACTTTGCTAGATGGTTTAAGCAGGTGTAACACAGATATTACAGGAGAAATGCAGCTGATCAAACCATTTAGTTTTAAACAAAACAGAATTTATTTACAAGATTACCAAATGAAACACAAACAAAAGACAACAGAACACCCGAATAACTTAACCTATCTGGTAACGCAAAAGATATTCGCAATTCAATGATGCTGTTCCAATACTTGCAACAAAACCCATAAGCACCCCTTGGCAAAACAGTTAAAATCAAAAACAGGGTCTTTCAGGAGAGAGATGTCAGAGAGGATCAGAATGGTTCTGCTTCTTTCATGTAGCTGTTTCTTGGACCAGCAGCTCAAAACTGCCTGACTGCTTTCAGTGAATAGCCAGACCCAACCAAAGAAAAGCTGAGCTGGGAGAACTGACCACTCCCCTTTTGTTGTACAAGTGTTTTTTTTTAACTTAAAAGCCTTTTGCCTGAGGCAATTCCTAAAAACCATAATCAAACTGGCCCTAAAACCCTTCAAACTTAGACTTTTCCGAGTCTGTGTCTTTTATGACATCTTGAGAAAAAGCCAAGGACAACATAACCTTCTTTAAGGAGCAGCATCATCATATGTTTCATAGTATCAGATGGAGAGAGATTCTGCCTCTAAACTTAGTAAAAATGTCAGACATCACATCGAACTAAAAGAACAAAAATTACCCATTTGATCTCTTTAGTTGCCTAGCCTTTCCTTAAATACTTCTATAATGTTTGCTTCAACTATGCCTTGTGGTATTGAGTTCCATATTCTCAGTTATGGGTAAGACATTTTGTCTGAATTCCTGTTGGATTTCTTGGTGACTATGTTACATTAGCTCCCAAATATGCAGTTCCAGCAAGATTTTTTAAAAATCATCTGTGGGATGTTGGTGTCGCTGGCTGGCCAGCATTTATTACTGCCCCTAATTGTCATGGAGAAGATGGTGGTGGTGGTGAGCTGCCTTCTTGAGCCACTGAAGCCCACCTGCTGTGGGCTGACTCACAGTGCTGTTAGGTGAAAGTGAGTACTGCAGATGCTGGAGGTTAGAGCACAGCAGGGAAGGCAGATTCCGAGGGGCAGGAAAGCTGATGTTTCGGGCAAAAGCCCTTCATCCGAAATGAGTCTGGGAGCCTCGGGGGTGGAGAGATAAATGGGAGGGGTGGGGCTGGGATGAAGGTAGTTGAGAGTGCCATAGGCGGGTGGAGATGGGATTAATGGTGATAGGTTGGAGGGGAGGGTGGAGCGGGTAGATGGGAAGGAAGATGGACAGGTCATGAGAGCAGTGCTGAGCTGGAACGTTGGAACTGGGATAAGGTGGGGGGAGGTGAAATCTACATTGATGCCATCGGGTTGGAAGGTTCTGAGGCGGAAATGAGGCGTCGGGTGGTAAGGTGGCATTGGAGGAGGCCCAGCGCTTGCATGTCCTCGGCAGAGTGGGAGGGAGAGTTAGTGTGTGGCCACGGGGCGGTGAGGTTGATTGTTGCGGGTGTCCCGGAGATGTTCTCTGAAGCGCTCTGCGCGTAGGCACCCTGTCTCCCCAATATACAAGAGACCGCTTTGGGAGTAATGGATACAGTAAATGAAGGTTTGATGGATGTGGAAGGCTCCTTTGGGAATTTGAACGGAGTAGTGGGCACAGGTTTTGCAATTCCTGTGATGGCAGGGGAAGGTGTCGGGGAGGTGGATTGTTCGGGGTGTAGACCTGACGAGGTAGTCGCAAAGCAGATAGAGTGGGGAGGGAAATATATCTCTGGTGGTGGTATCTGTTTGTAGATGGCGGAAATGGCGGAGGATGCTGCGATGTATACAGAGGTTGGTGAGTTGGTAGGTGAGAACCAGGGGGGTTCTGTCCTTGTTGCATTTGGAGGGGTTGGGTTTGAGGGCAGACGCATGGGATGTGGATGAGATGCGCTGGAGGGCATCGTCAACCACGTGGGAGGGAAATTGCAGTCTATAAAGAAGGAGGCTATCTTCTGTGTTCTGTGGTGGAACTGGTCCCCCTGGGAACAGATGCGGTGGATGCGGAGGAATTGGGAATTATGGAGAGCATTGCTATTCACAATGCTATTCAGGTAGGAATTCCAGTAACAGTGAGGAAACTGCGATGTATTTGCAAGATAGGTTGGTGACTGACTTCTTGGGTAAGTTGAAGGTGGTGATGTTGCCAACTATCAGTTGCCCTTGCTCTTCTTGACAGACAATGTTTTGTATTTGGAAGGTGTTGTCTTAGGATCTTTTGTGAATTTCTACATTGCATCTTGTAGATAGTCAGTAGTGGAGGGAGTGCAGGATTTTAGATGGAATACCAATCAACCGGGTTGTTTTGTTCTGGATGGTGTCAAGTTTCTTCAGTGTTGTTGGAGCTGCATTGGTGGTGTTGATGGTGGGGAATTCAGTGATGGCAGCACCATTGAATGTCAAGGGGGCAGTATTGTCTCATGTTGGTGATGCTCATAGCCTGACATTTGTGCAGTGCAAATTTTACTTGTGACTTGTCGGCCTAAGCCTGGAAATTGTCCAGAGCTTGTTGTATTTGGACATGGACTGCTTCAGTGTCCGAGGAGTCATGAGTTGTGCTGAACATTGTGCAGTCATTGACAAACATCTCCACTTCTTACCTTTTGATGGAGAGAAAATCTTTGGTGAAGCAACTGAAGGTGATTGGGCCTAAGACACTATGCTGAGGAACTAGTGTAGAGATGCTCTGAAGCTGAGATGACTGACCTTAAACAATCACGACCGTTTTTCCATGGGTCAGCCATCGGAGAATTTGCTCCTGATACCCATTGATTCCGGTTTTGCTCAGGCTCCTTGATGCCACACTTGGTCGAATGCAGCCTTAATGTTAAGAGCTGTCAATCTCATCTCACCTCTGGAATTCAGCTCTTTTGTCCATGTTTCAACCAAGGCTGTGATGAGAACAGGAGCAGAGTGACCATAAAAGAGCCCAAACAGGGCTTCACAGTGTTGACTGTTGTTGAACAGGTACTGCTTGATAGCACTTGATACATTCCATCACTTTACTGATGATCGAGAGTAGACTGATAGGGCAATAATTGGCTGGGTTGGATTTGTCCTGTATTTTTGTACAGGACCTGATAGAATTTTATAAAATATTGAGAAGTATAGAAAGAGTTGATGGTAGTTGTCTTCTAACCTGCACTATTCTAATTTCATCTAAATGTTTATCCAATGACCATTTAAAGGCCCATAAGGTTGGCAAGTTTACTACTGTTGCAGACAGGGCATTCCACATCCCCTACTACTCTCTGAGTAAAGAATCTACCTTTGACGTGTGTCCGGTGTCTATTACTCCTCAATTTAAAGCTATGCCCCCTCGTGCTGGCCATCATTATCCAAGGAAAAAGGCTCTAACTATTTACCCTATCCAATTCTCTGATTATCTTATATGTCTCAAATTAGTTACCTCTCAACCTTCTTCTCTCTAACAAAAACAGCGCTCAAGTCCCTCAGCCTTTCCTCATAAGAATTTTTCTTCATACCAGGCACCATCCTAGTAAATCTACAAATCTACTCTTTCCAAAGTTTCCACATGCTTCCAATAATGAGGTGACCAGAACCGCTCGCAATACTCCAAGTGCGGCTGCACTAGAGTTTTGTACAGCTGCAGCATGACCTCATGGTTCCAAAACTTGATTCCTCTACTAATAAAAGCTAACACACTATATGCCTTCTTAACAACCCTATCTACCTGTTTGGCAACTTTCAGGAATCTATGTGCATGGATACCAGGATCTCTTTATCCTGTTTTTCTGTATTTTTCTTTTCCCTTCCACCCCTTTCTTGCTCAAACTTTGATAGATAGTGCTGTTCAGCAGGAGGCAACTTTGATGGGCTCCAGAATGATGACAGTGTTTTCAGAGACAGCGTGACTACAAAGTCAGCCAGCTGACCTGGGAAGCCTGGAGCGGGACCCTTGCTTCCACGTGGAGTGTCTCCTGGCAGAGGCATGGCGTGGGCTGGAAAGCCTGCAGCAGGACACACTCAGCTCCACGGTATGGACTGGGACATTCCTGATGAAGGGCTTATGCCTGAAATGCCAATTCTTCTGCTTCTCGGATGTTGTCTAAACTGCTGTGCTTTTACAGCACCACACTTTTCGATGTAGGCTGGGAAGCCCGGAGTGGGAGACTCTTGATGGTGTATTGTGGGCTGGGAAGCCTGGAGCATGTCATTCCAGCAGCAGCATGCTGTAACAGTGGAGGAAGAAAGTTGGACTCTCTCTAATTTATCTTTTTTTTAAAATTCTATTCTAAGTTAATGTGAATGCCACTGGTGATGGTAGACACTTTTCATTGTATTTTATATTGAATACACGTGATAATAAGGGATATTCTATTCTGTTGTCAGGGCCCAAATGGTCCAGAAACTCCAACTTGTTTTGTGATATCATTTGGAGCAAATTGAACTGGCTGAAGACTGGTACCTGCAATGCTGGGGTCCACGGGAGGAGGGAGGGATGTATCATCCACTTAGCACTTTTGCACTGGTTTGCTGGACTCGTCCATCATTGAGGATGAGGATATTTGTGGAGCCTTCTCCAATGCGTTGTTTAATAATCCACCATCATTCATGACTGGATTAGGCAGGACTGCAGAGCTTATATCTGATCCGTTGCTTGTAGGATTGCTTAGCTTTGCCTATCACTTGCTGCTTATATTGTTTGCTTGCTTCAAGTTGAAACCTCTTCTTCACGTATGGACATCCTGGCGTGATGTCCTTCACTCTTGGTGGAAACAGGATTAATTCCCTGGCTTGATGGCCCGGGTCTCTGGCGCTGTGAGGCAGCAGTGCTAACCACTGTGCCACCGTGCCGCCCACTGTGCCACCGTGCCGCCCACACCAAGATGTCCTTCACTCTTGGTGGAAACAGGATTAATTCCCTGGCTTGATGGTAATGCTTGAGTGGAAGATATGTTGAGCCATGAGGTTATGGATTACACTGAAGTACAATTCTGCTGCTGTTGATGGCCCACAGTGCCTAAGCCCAGCCTTGACTTGCTGGATCTGCTTATAGTCTGTCCCATTTAGCACAATGATAGTGCCACACAACATGATGGAGGATATTCTCAATGTGAAGGGGAGATTTCACCTCCACAAGACTGTGCGGTGGTCACTCTTACTGATACTGACTTGGACAGATTGGTAAGGATGAGGTCAGGTATGTTTTTCCCTCTTGTTGGTTCCCTTACCACCAACTGCAGATCCAGTTTAGCAACAATGTCCTTTAGGACCCGACCAAATCAATCAGTAATACTGCTGCTGGGCTACTCTTGGTGATAGATGTTGAAATCCCCAATTCAGAGTACTTTTTATGCCCTTGCCACCCTCTGTGCTTCCTCTAAGTGTTGTTCATCATGGAGTACTGATTCATCAGCTGAGGGAAGATGGTACATGATAATCAGCAGGCAGTTTCTTTGCTCGTATTTAACCTGAAACTAACAAGACTCCATGGTTTCAGAGTCAAATCTGGAGGACTCCCAGGGTAACTCCCTCCAGATTGTATACTACTGTGCTGCCACTTCTGCTAGGTTTGTCCTGCAAGTGAGACAGAACATATCCAGGGATGATGGGTAGTGTCTGGGATATTGTCTATAAGGTGTGATTCCATGATATGACTATTTCAGTCTGTTGTTTGACTAGTCTACGAAACAGCTTTCTCAATTTTGGCACTAGCCCCCTGATGTTGGTAAGGAGAACTTTGCAGGCTCGACAGGGCTGTTTCTGCTGTTGGCTTTTCCAGTGCCTAGGTCAATTCCAGGTGATCCATCTGGTTTCATATCTTTGAGACTTTGTCGCTATTGGTAGAAGTGACTGAGTGGTTTGAAAGACCATTTCAGAAGGCACTTAAGAGTTGACCCCATTAGTATGGGTCTGGAGTCACATGTTGGCAAACCAGGTGAGAA
Source organism: Chiloscyllium plagiosum (assembly GCF_004010195.1). NCBI lineage: Eukaryota > Metazoa > Chordata > Chondrichthyes > Orectolobiformes > Hemiscylliidae > Chiloscyllium > Chiloscyllium plagiosum. Next base: position 68,347,672 of record NC_057728.1, on the reverse strand, counting down.
TAGCAGCTTACCTTCCCTGAAGGGCATTAATGAATCAGGTCAGTTTTTCCAACAATTTACAGTGGTTTCATGGTTTTCATTAGTTTCTTAATTCCTGATTTTTTTAAATTGAATTCAAATTCCATCATCTGGTATGGTGGAATTCGAACCCTGGTCCGTAGAACATTAGCTGAGTTTCTGGATTAATGGTCCAATGATAATAGGCTGGGCCATCATATTTGTCTCCTCTTAATCAAAACCTTTTATAATTTCAGAACCCTTTCTGACCTACTGATTATTTGTCTTTGCTGTCTTCTGTAAGACTCTCCTTTTTAATTTTTTTCTTCGTTCGGTGGTCAGACCAAGTGATGAACCACCAGATTGCATATTATAAGATCAAAGGATAATGAATAAAGGAAGAATAGTGAATAAATAATTTTATTCTAAAACAACATGAATAAACAAAGAAGCCTAGTGATTTGTAAAGGGTGATATTGGTTTTGAATCTATCCATGGCATTGTTCTCGAGACTAGCATTTATTGTCCATTTTTAATTGCCATCATCTTGATCTCTGCTGTTGTGTGGTAAACTCACGATGTAGTTCAATGGGGAGTTTTGGCACTTTTACCCAGTGACGATGAAAAAATGGCAATGTATTTCTCAGTCAGAATGATATGTGACCTGCAAGGGAATACTCTTGTGGTTGAGTAAATATGTGCGTACCATCCTCATTCTTCTTGATGATAGAGATCACGGGTTTGAAAGGTGCTGTTGGTCAAATTTCTCACTTGTCGATGATAGAGAGGCTTTGTGGAGTCAGAAATTAAGTTACCCAGCGCAGAATACCTATCACCTGCTTTTGTTGCCACACAATGCTGGTTCAAATAAATTTCAGTTCATTGCTAATCTCGAGAATAACGTTGAGTTAGGAGTGGGATTTCAGTAATGGTAATGCCATAATGTGCCAAATTCTTAAAGAAGGTGAGTAGACTGTCTTTTTTTTTGGAGGTGCAGAGGATTTAGGTGACAGATTGCTACTTGCCTTGAAGCAGCCAAGGCATGAATGCTATCATATTTTGCTGTATGTGTTATAGACAGCTGATTATCTGAGAGTTTAGGAAAGGAACTGTGCAAGAATTCCATTTCTGACAAATGATTAAAGAACTGAAGTATTTAGTCTGAGAGCAGCACCTCAAGGATTCTTGCAGTGATGTCCTGAGTCTGAAAAAATTGGATCAGCAACAGTAATCATCGTATTGATATTTTTAATCAACCCATTCAGCTGTGTTAAATACATGAAGCTAGATCTTCTGGCTCAGAGGTAGGGGTACTACCTCTGCACCACAAAAAAGTGTCTAAAGTCATCTTGTATCCTGCTGACTATAGCTGTAATGAGCGGAGAAATTTCTCTTTTATTTCAGTCTACTTACTAAGGCTTCTTGATATTGTAACATCAAGTGCTTCACTGATGGTAAGGCAGTTACACAAGTGTTTGAACCACAACTGCATTGAGATCTGGAACCAAATGGTCTTGGCATTGTATTTGCAGATGCCTTATTGTACCTGTACGGGAACATTTTGACTAGAAGTTCAGCCTGTTCTAAAGCACAGATCTTCAGAACTACAACTATAATATTGACAAGAGCTGTGGCTTTTGCATTGTCAGTGCATTTCTCTATTCCTTGATATCATGTGGCGTGAATTGAATTAGTTAGAGAAGGTGAAGTGAGATATTGAATTCAGAATCTCTGGCTGAAGATGTTGGTGAACACTTTAGTCTTTTCTTTTGTATTTGCTGCGCTTTTCCAGCAACACATTTTTAAGTTTTGTATTTAAGTGTCTGCCTTTGCCTTCATGGGTAAAGGAATATTTATGGAAATTCCAGTTCATTGGTTAATTAATTGTTTGCCAACACTCATGACTGCCTCTGTCAGGAGCATTGATTGACCTATTGGGTCAGTCTGTAGATAGTCAGTCTGAAATTGAGGATACGTCTAGAGTCATAGAGTACAGCATGGAACAGACCCTTTGGTCCAACTCGTCCATGCCGACCAGATATCCCAAGCAAACTAGTCCCACCTGCCAGCACCCGGGCCATATCCCTCCAAACCCTACCTATTCATATACCCATCCAAATGCCTCTTCAATGTTGCAATTCTACCAGCCTTCATCACTTCCTCTGGCAGCCCATTCCATACACGTGACACCCTCTGCGTGAAAAGTTGCCGTTTAAGTCTCTTTTATATCTTTCCCCTCTCACCCTAAACCTATGCCCTCTAGTTCCGGATCCCCCCACCCCAGGGAAAAGACCTTGTCTATGTACCCTATCCATGCGCCTCATGATTTTATAAATCTCTATAAGGTTGCCCCCAGCCTCCGACGTTCCAGGGAAAACAGCCCTAGCCTATTCAACCTTTTCCCATAGTTCAAATCCTCCAAACTTGCCAACATCCTTGTAAATCTTTTCTGAATCCTTTCAAGTTTCACAACATCCTTCCGATAGGAAGGAGGCCAGAATTGCACGCAATATTCCAAAAGTGGCCTAACCAATGTCCCGCAACATGACCTCCCAACTCCTGTACTCAATACTCTGACCAATAAACAAAAGCATACCAAACTCCTTCTTCACTATGCTATCTACCTATGACTCTACTTTCAAGGAGCTATGAACCTGCACTCCAAGGTCTCTTTGTTCAGCAACACTCCCTAGGACCTTAAAATTAAGTGTATAAGTCCTGCTAAGATTTGCTTTCCCAAGATGCAGCACCTCGCATTTATCTGAATTAAACTCCATCTGCCACTCCTCAGCCCATTGGCTCATTTGATCAAGATCCTGTTGTAAGCGGAGGTAACCTTCTTCCCTGTCCACTACACCTCCAATTTTGGTGTCATCTGCATCTTACCTAACTGTACCTCTTAAGCTCGCATCCAAATCATTTATATAAATGATGAAAAGTAGTAGACACAGCACCGATCCTTGTGGCACACCACTGGTCACAGGCCTCCAATCTGGAAAAAAATCCCTCCACCACCACCCTTGTCTTCTACCTATGAGCCAGTTCTGTATCCAAATGGCTAGTTCTCCCGGTATTCCATGAGATCTAACCTTGCAAATCAGTCTCCTATGGGGAACCTTGACGATCGCCTTAGTGAAGTCCATATAGATCACATCTACTGCTCTGCCCTCATCAAGTTTGTGAGACATGACTTCCCACTCACATATCTGTGTTTACTATCTCTAATCAGTCCTTGCCTTTCCAAATACATGTACATCCTGTCCCTCAGGATTCTCTACAACAACTTGCCCACCACTGATGTCAAGCTCACTGATCTATAGTTTCCTGGCTTGTCCTTAGCACCTTTCTTAAACAGGGGCACCATGTTAGCCAACCTCCTGTCTTCCGCCACCTCACCTGTGACTATTGATGATACAAATATCTCAGCCTAGAGGCCCAGCAGTCACTTCCTTAGCTTCCCACAGAATTGATGGTGTACAGGATATTGTTTCTGTTTATTCCTGTGTTGTAGCTTTCACCACATTTTTTAGTATACTTTACACGACTCCGACCATATTACAGTCCTCATTGAACCAGCTTATTCCTGTTGAAAGGCTTTCACTTGAAACTTGCACCTTGGATGCTGCTTGACTGTGCTTTTCTAGCACCACACTTACTACAAGCATCCTGGCAACTCAGGTAACTTATTTAAAGAACCACTTGTGGTGATGGACTTTGATGAATTCCTAGAATCAATTCTGTGCCAAATGTTTCTTCCGGTCAGTGGTCAAAAAGGAGACACACAGATTCATTGTCGAGGGATAATCATCATTGGTCAATAGCACATTTTGCTTGAGACCTCATAGATCCTGGAGTCAAAGTTGAACACTCCCCCTCAACCACTGAAGCACCAAGACTGCCTGTGGGAAAGGACATATCCAGTAATGGTGGTGAAGGTAGCTTAAACATTGGGTAAAATATATCATTCCAAATATGTTAATATGCAAAATCTCTTATCTTGGAATCTAATTCTATGTGTGGGCTTGCATGTGACTCTCACTGCCACTCATGAGCAAAGCAGGTTTCTCACACAGTGATACTGTTTTGGATAATTACATAAACAGGCATTTTTGTTTGGGATTTTAAAATTCTTTAATGGGATGTCGTTGTTGCTGGCTGGGCCAGCATTTATTGCCCATTACTTTTGAGAAGATGCTGGTGTGGTGCCTTCTTGAACTGCTGGAGTCCATTTACTGTAGGTCGATCCACAATATCATTTGGGAAGGTCTTCCAAGAGTTTCGACCAGAGATACTGAAGAAACAGTGATTGTCTGAGTGGCTTCCAGGTGTTGTTTTTGCCACCATTGTCCTTCTAGGTAGTAGTGTTTGTATGTTTGGAAGGTACTGTCTAAGAACCCTTGGTGAATTTCTGGAATCCATCTTGCAGATGGTGCTGTTGTAAAGTATTTTAAGCCAACACTTAAACATAAGGACTCTCGTTCTGACATCAAATATTTTACATTAGTGGGAAGACAGTCTCTACTAGTAAACCAGGAGACTTTCCAACAATACTAAATTTAAAGCATTTTATATACTATTCAAATTGTGTTGCAAATACAGTGCAGAGTACAACAGGGCTGATATAATTAAGAAGGACTGGAATTTAGGACATCATAACAATCACACAGGATAAACACCATCATGTAAATTAACTTAAAAATGGAGAAAGCCATTGTCTCAATCAAATGACTCTAGATAACATCTTTGAGATAATAACCCTCAGGAATATCCTCTGCCTCCTTTTCTGAGTATGCATCAACATTTAGTTCTTTTATTATCTTGTCTTTCTGTTGCAAATCCCTTCAACTTTCAGGACTAAACACTTCTGCCTGACCCTCTGCCTGTTCAGCTTTTTCCTGCACCATTACATCAAACACGGTGTCTGCTAACTGAACCTCAACTCCTTCGTCTTTCTCTTCAGTTTTTGCTTCGTGCTGTGACTTATGATAGTGGGATCTTGGCGGAAAGGGGTGGCCGCAAAGACCGTTCCCTCCGTGACTACCTGGTCAGGTCCACGCCCCCCCACAACCCACCCTCCCATCCTGGCACCTTCCCCTGCCACCGCAGGAATTGCAAAACCTGCGCCCACACCTCCTCCCTCACCTCCATCCAAGGCCCTAAAGGAATCTTCCACATACTTCAAAGTTTTACCTCCACATCCACCAATATAATTTATTGTATCCGTTGCTCCCGATGCGGTCTCCTCTACATTGGGGAGACTGGACGCCTCCTAGCAGAGTGCTTTAGGGAACATATCTTGGAAACCCGCACCAATCAACCACACCGCCCTGTGGTCCAACATTTCAACTCCCCCTCCCACTCTGCCAAGGACATGGAGGTCCTGAGCCTCCTCCACCACCGCTCCCTCACCACCAGACACCTGGAGGAAGAATGCCTCATCTTCCGTCTCGGAACTCTTCAACCCCAGGGCATCAATGTGGACTTCAACAGTTTCCTCATTTCTCCTTCCCCCACTTCACCTGCCCGAAACGTCGATTTTCCTGCTCCTCGGATGCTGCCCGAACTGCTGTGCTTTTCCAGCACCACTCTAATCTAGACTCTGGTTTCCAGCATCTGCAGTCATTGTTTTTACCATAGGGTCATAGAGGTGTACAGCTCAGAAAAATGCCCTTTGACCCATTGAGTCTGCACGAGTCAAAAACAACCGCCTAATCTCATTTTGCAGCACTTGGTCCATAGCCTTGCATGCCTTGGCATCCCAAACGTATATCTAAATACTCCTTAACTGTTATGAAACTTTCTGCCTCTGCTGCCATGGCAATTGCCATCACAGTCTCAGTGAGTTTTTTTTAAATCTCACATCCTCTATAAGACCTTCTGCCCCATACCTTAAACCTATACCCACTGGGTATTGATTCGTCCATGAAAGGGAAAGGTTTCTTCCTGCCTATCTTGTCAAGGATCTTCATAATATTATACATCTCAATCATGGCCCTCTTCAGAGTCCTCTGTTCTTAAGAAAATAAGCTCAGGCTGTCCAATTTCTCTTCATAACCAACTCTCCAGTCGAGGCAACATCCTGATAAATCTACAGTGCACTTGTTCAGCTATATCTTATTCCTCCTGTAATATGGATTACAGAACTGCACACAATACTGTAGTTGTGACTAAACCAGCAGTTCCAACTTAGCTTCCCTGTTCTCAAACTCAAGTATAGTGCAAATGTTTACAGGGAGTAGAATTCTTAAAGTTCACATGGGAGAGCTTTTTAAGCCAATTTGTAGAAAGAGACTTAATTGTAAATAACGAAGCCGAGTCAGTAGCTGAACCACCAGTGAGGGAGTGGTTTGCAGACAGCAACAAGGATGGCCCTAAAATCAAAGTTCTAGGCTGGAGTGAGGCATTTGGCTAGATGCTTTTAAGTAAATCTGTTTCAGCACAGTGGGGCATATTCAAGAAAGAAATAGGGAGAGCACAGGGTCAAAATATTCCAATAAAGACAAAGGATGGGACTAACAAATCATGGATCCCTGGATATCATTGAAATATAGGAACAGGAGTAGGCCATTCAGCCCCTCACGCGTGTTTCATCACTCAGTGAGATCACAGCTAATCTGTGGTCCTATCTGCCTTTAGCCTATATGTCTGAATATCTTTGATTAACAAAATAGTTACCCATCTCAGATGTAAAACTGATTAACCACTGACCCTGTACCCACTGCCATCCACTGGAAGACAGTTTCAAACATCTTTTATCCTTTCTCTGTGGAAGGCTTTCCTAATGTCTCTCCTGCACTGTCTGGACCTAATATTTAAATTATGCGCACTAGTTCTAGAAACTCCAATAATGGAAATATTTATTTTTTAAATTAGATTCCGTACAGTGTGGAAACAGGCCCTTCGGCCTGACAAATCCACTCCGACCCTCCGAAGAATGACCTACCAAGACCCATTCCCGTGCCCTTTACTTGCCCCTGACTAATGCACCTAACACTACGGGCAATTTAGCATGGCCAATTCGCCTGACCTGCACATCTTTGGATTGGGAGTAAACCAGAGCACCCGGAGGAAACCCACACAGACACAGGAGAATGTGCAAACTCCACGGAGACAGTTATCCAAGGCAGGAATCAAACCCGGGTCCCTAGCTCTGTGAGGCAGCAGTGCTAACCACAGAGCCACCCACAGTTTATCTATATCTCCCTGTCTCTTTTCATTAGTAACTTGAAGGGTCTGATCAGATCACCCTTAAATTCTAAAGAAAACTGGCTTAATTTATATAATCTGTTTTTATAACTTAATCCCTGAAGTTCAGCTATTGTAAATCTATGTCATATGCCTTCCAAGGGTAATGTTAAAGCTTGCTTGGCTTTTCTACTAAAAACGAGAGAACAAGACAAAATTAAAGTATTAAAGATCCTTTATTGATTGCTTCTCACCATGTGGCGGGAGAGCCCTGCAATCCCGAGTGTGTGCTTACACACTAGGCATTGCTGCAAGTGCTCTCCTGTGTGCTTAGACAAATCAAGGCTTTTTATACTTTTTCTTAAGAGGCGTTTTCTGCAGTTTTGTGTGTAATTGCCCCCTTCAGTTACTGCTGGGACATGTTGAGACAAGCCTTTGGTCACATGCACTTGTTATCTTGCTGTTCTTTGGTTCTTTATTTTCTTTGTTTATGCTTGGCCATCTCCAAGCTAACCATACCCCGCCCCAACACCATTTTGTTTAACATTTCAGTTATATCAGTTTCAAGCAAGCTAAAATGTATCCTAAAACTTACTATTCTTCCAGCAATATGTCCTTCTTAAGGCGTGGTGCTCAAATCTACTCATAGTACTTCAAGTGGGATCTAACCCTTGTACTTCAGTCCTCTAGATATAAAGGCCAGTATTCCATTAGCTTTCGTGATTACTTTCTGCACCTGCTTGTGACATTTTAAACATCTGTGCACATGAACCCCCATGTTTCTTTGGATTTTCGCTGCATTTAACATCATACCACCTCGAAAGTTCCCTGATTTCTTTTTTCTCGGTCCAAAACAGATTATCTCATGCTTGCTTGCATTGAACTTTGTCTGAAAAAGCGCAGCAGGTCAGGCAGCATCCAAGGAACAGGAGAATCGACGTTTCGGGCATAAGCCCTTCTTCAGGAATGGCTGAAGAAGGGCTTATGCCCAAAACGTCGATTCTCCTGTTCCTTGGATGCTGCCTGACCTACTGCGCTTTTCCAGCAACACATTTTCAGCTTTGATCTTCAGCATCTGCAGTCCTCACTTTCTCCTTGAACTCTGTCTGCCCAAACTGAGCCACTTGCGGCACCATAAGCATGACTTTGGCTTCACACGATGAAGGAACCAGTGCCCTCATCAGTTTCTAAAATGGAAAACTAAGTTTTGAGTAGGATGCCAGGGGGATTCCTGTACTACCTGTCTATTTTTCTAGGAATAGGCCATTTGACCCCTCAGGCCTGTTCCATCATTCAATACGATCATTAAACTCAATGTCCTAATCCCACCCTTGCTCCATATCCCTTGATCCCTTTAACTACAATAAGTGTATCGACCACAGTTTGGGAGAAGGTTTGTAGCTCAGGTGCTCGTTGTTGTGGTTCTGTTCGCCGAGCTGGGAATTTTTGTTGCAAACGTTTCGTCCCCTGTCTAGGTGACATCCTCAGTGCTTGGGAGCCTCCTGTGAAGCGCTTCTGTGGTGTTTCCTCCGGCATTTATAGTGGCCTGTCCCTGCCGCTTCCGGTTGTCAGTTTCAGCTGTCCGCAGTAGTGGCCGGTATATTGGGTCCAGGTCGATGTGTTTGTTGATGGAGTTTGTGGATGAGTGCCATGCTTCTAGGAATTCCCTGGCTGTGGTAATGGTAGTGTTGTCACTACTATAATGGTAGTGTCAACACTACCATTATAGGGCAAGCCAAACAAAGAACAGCCAGGGAATTCCTAGAAGCATGGCACTCATCCACAAACTCCATCAACAAACACATAGACCTGGACCCAATATACCGGCCACGACAGCGGACAGCTGAAACTGACAACCAAAAGCGGCAGGGACAGGCCACTATAAATGCCGGAGGAAACACCACAGAAGCGCTTCACAGTTGTATAGGTGTTCTTCTTCCTCTTTTTGCAGTTCTGGTGTGCTGCAGTGTGTTGTGGCCCTTTTGAATAGTGTCTTGATGCAACTTCGTTTGTGAGTATTGGGGTGGTTGCTTTCATAGTTCAGGACTTGGTCTGTGTGTGTGGCTTTCCTGTATACCTTTGTGGTGAATTCTCCATTCGGTGTTCTCTGTACAGTCACATCTAAGAATGGGAGTTGGTTATCCTTTTCTTCTTCTCTCGTGAATCGGATTCCTGTGAGTGTGGCGTTGATGATCCGGTGTGTTTTCTCTATTTCTGTGTTTTTAATGATTACAAAGGTGGTATCTACCACCTTGAGTACACAAAATGTTTTGAGTTCAACCACTTTCTGTGAAGTAAATTCCACATTCTCACCACTCTCTGGATGAAAAAATGTACCATCATCTCAGTCCTAAAAGGTTTGCCCCTTAACCTTAAATTATGACCCCTGGTTCGGGAGTCCTCTATCAGTGGGAACATTCTTCCTGCCTCTAACCTTTAAGGGCGGCACGGTGGCACAGTGGTTAGCACTGCTGCCTCACAGCGCCAGAGACCTGGGTTTGATTCCCGCCTCAGGCAACTGACTGTGTGGAGTTTGCACATTCTCCCCGTGTCTGCATGGGTTTCCTCTGGGTGCTCCGGTTTCCTCCCACAGTCCAAAAATGTGCAGGTTAGGTGATTTGGCCATGCTAAATTGCCCGTAGTGTTAGGTGAAGGGGTAAATGTAGGGAAATGGGTCTGGGTGGGTTCCACTTCGGCGGTCGGTGTGGACTTGTTGAGCCAAAGGGCCTGTTTCCACACTAAGTAAGCTAATCTAAAGTAACCTGTCTAGTCCTGTTAGAATTTTATAGGTTTCTATGAGGAAGTCCCTCCCTCTCCCATTCTCCTAAACACAAGTGAATACAATCCTAACCAACTCGAACTTTCCCCACTCTTCAGTCCTGCCATCTCAGCAATCAATTTTATACACTTTTGCTGCATTCCCTCAATAACAAGAACATCCTCAGATAAGAAAACAAAACTATACACAATATTCCAGATATGACCTACCAATGCCTTATATAGTTGCATTAAGATATCCTTATTCTTGCTGCGAGGATTTACAGTTACAGTTTGCCTTCTTTATGAAGTAAAAAGTGAAACAAACTGCGGATGCTGTCAATCAGAAGCAAAAACAGAAGTTGCTGGAAAAGCTCAGCAGGTCTGGCAGCATCTGTGAGAGAAATTAGAATCAACGATTCAGGTCAGATGACCCTTCCTCAGACCCTCCAAGGGGTTTAAGGGACTTGTGGATATGCAATATGCAAGAAATGGAGAAATATGGACCAAGGCCAAGCAGAAGGGATTAGTTTAATTTGGCATCTTGTTGGGCAAACATTGTGGGCCAAAGGGCCCATTCCTGTGCAGTACAGTTCTATGTTTGTTCTATGGCACCTCAAGGCATTGGAGCAGTACCACCAACACTGGTTGTGCAAAATCCAAATCAGCACTGGCACTGGCAGCAGCATCCTCAACTTGGCCAACTTTCTCGGCACTGAGACACTGAGCACTCTTGATTGGATGTGATGGGAGGGGCACGCCGTATGCATGACTGACACGTGATGCCACAAGCAGATGCTCTACTCCCAGTTCCGAAATGATAGGCGAACCCTTGCTGGAAGAGGCCTCACTGGTGAAGTGTAGCATTCCCACAGATACCTGGGAATCACTGGCCCAAGACCATCCAAATGGAGGAGGAATATCCTCGAGACTTGCCATCAGAAAAACGTCAAAGCCAGGCAAAAATAGTCTAAGGAGTCCATTGCCACACCAACGCCCCATCCAACCTTTCCCACAACCGCTTTCTGCCCCAAGTGAAACAGAGCCTGCGGAAACCGTAGTGGTCTGTACAGCCACCTGAGAGTGGAAGAGAGCCATCCTCGCCTGCAAGGGACCCACCAGTGATGATGACGCTGTTTTGAAGCTGAAGTGCTGGCCTATGATCCTGGTCCTCAATTTTTCTTCTCTCTGCCTCTTGTCTGACTTGTGTGTTAAAGCTAAAATGCTGGGCTCCCAGTCCTGGGCCTCAGTAAGTCCTGTTGATGCCTGTTCTTCTTCTGCTGTGACATGTGAGTACTCCACCTCTCAAATGACATCCAGTTATTTTCGGTAAAGTTATGGAGGATTTAGCATATCACCACGATAGTTAAGTTCTTTATTTATTTATGTTCTTTACTTAAATTCTTTCCAGGTTACCTTTTAAGGATCTCATCTGATTTCAGTTTCCTAAATATTACATAATCATCTTCATTTTGTCTTTTTGATGAACCCATCAATATTTGCATCACTGTTCTCACTCTTGCCTGCTAGTCTTGCAGTAAAATCTCAAGTTCCTGCACTACTTGAAGCCCTTCTGTGTTCTCACTCTCTGTTGCTCTTGCACTAAATTCTCATGTGTCTGCATTGCTTCATTACGACTGTGCTTTTGTTTCTTCCTGTTGCTATCACAGTGAAGTTGTTCCAAGGCATCTGTTAGATGTGATGACAAAGCTGTTTTAAAGGAGTATTAAAATTATAGTTTGACATCTATGTGCTTGCAATTTACTCAACTATGCATTCTGGGTAATCCAAGATGGAGGACTGGAAAAATTTCTAGCTGTAAGAGCTGCTCCTTTTTTGAGGTATTTTAGGTGCTGGAGGTGATTTCCTCGAATTCCAGGAGCAGCAATTACTGTTTTATATGCTGTTGCATTGTTTTGGAACTTTGGAAAAAAAAGTCAAAACAACAGCAGTTTAAAAGGGAGAAGAGCAGACAAAGGAAGCACATGGTGAGGACAGTGCAGGAGAGAGAGAGAAAAAAAACACCTGCACAGTTACCGCTTTTGCTGTTTAAATTGCTGGACATCGGAGTGGATCTGGGAAAATTAACAAACAGTGAAATTCACAACTAATCTTGGAGGAACTGTTGGGTGAACAGCACAGAATCAGATGAGTTAATTGTTGTTTTAAGTCTATCCAAGAGAAAGGCTGCAGTGGTGTTGTATAGTGTATTCTTTCTTGATTATATGTTTTTGGAGATAAGTCTTTTGATTAAACTTAAAATATAAGCTATAGCTATTAATTTATCCTGGGGCAGTGTTTGCAGAGGAATAAGACGGTGTTGTTTTCTGGGTCTGTAGATTGTGAAGGAGCAAAAATGGCCTTTGCAGTGACATGTACTTCTTGTCAGATGTGGGAGTTTAAAGAGAGTTTAAGGGTTACTGTGGATTATATCTGCCATAAATGCTGTTGGATGCGAATCTTATCAGATCGAGTGGATCGGTTGGAGAGACAGATAGAAGCGATGAGGAATTTGCAACAGCAACAGTATGTGATGGATGGCAGTTATAGGAAAGGGGGAAA
>NC_057728.1:68332769-68333998 GCF_004010195.1 Chiloscyllium plagiosum | reverse complement strand
ATTTAAACTAGTAAGGTGGGGGGGTGGGACCCCAGGGAGATAGTGAGGAAAAAGATTGATCTGAGATGGGTACAGCTGAGAACAGAAGTGAGTCAAACAGTCAGGGCAGGCAGGGACAAGGTAGGACTAATAAATTAAACTGCATTTATTTCAATGCAAGGGGCCTAACAGATGAACTCAGGGCATGATTAGGAACAAAAGACTGGGATATCATAGCAATTACAGATACATGGCTCAGGGATGGGCAGGACTGGCAGCTTAATGTTCCAGGATACAAATGCTACAGGAAGGATAGAAAGGGAGGTAAGACAGGAGGGGGAAAGGCGTTCTTGATAAGGGATAGCATTACAGCTGTGCTGAGGGAGGATATTCCTGGAAATACATCCAGGGAAGTTATTTGGGTGGAACTGAGAAATAAGAAAGGGATGATCAGCTGATTGGGATTGTATTATAGACTCCCCAATAGTCAGAGGGAAATTGAGAAACAAACTTGTAAGGAGATCTCAGCTCTCTGTAAGAATAATAGGGTAGTTATGGTAGGGGATTTTAACTTTCCAAACATCGACTGGGACTGCCATAGTGTTAAAGGTTTAGATGGAGAGGAATTTCTTAAGTGTGTACAAGACAATTTTCTGATTCAGTATGTGGCTATACCTACTCGAGAAGGTGCAAAACTTGACCTACTCTTGGGAATTAAGGCAGGGCAGGTGACTGAGGCGTCAGTGGGGGAGCACTTGTGGCCAGCGACCATAATTCTATTCATTTTAAAATCGTGATGGAAAAGGATAGACCAGATCTAAACGTTGAAGTTCTAAATTGGAGACAGGCCAATTTTGACGGTATTAGGCAAGAACTTTCGAAAGCTGATTGGAGGCAGATATTTGCAAGTAAAGGGACGGCTGGAAAATGGGAAGCCTTCAGGAATGAGATAACAAGAATCCAGAGAAAGTATATTCCTGTCAGGGTAAAAGGAAAGGCTGGTAGTATAGGGAATGCTGGACGACTAAAGAAATTGAGGGTTTGGTGAAGAAAAAGAAGGAAGCATATGTCAGGTGTAGACAGGATAGATCGAGTGAATCCTTAGAGTATAAAGAAAGTAGGAGTATACTTAAAAGGGAAATCAGGAGGGTAAAACGAGGAGATGAGATAGCTTTGGCAAAAAGAATTAAGGAGAATCCAAAGGGTTTTTACAAATATATTAAGGACAAAAGGGTAACTAGGGAGAGAAT
>NC_057728.1:68304385-68331888 GCF_004010195.1 Chiloscyllium plagiosum | reverse complement strand
TTCCTATCGGAAAGATGTTGTGAAACTTGAAAGGGTTCAGAAAAGATTTACAAGGATGTTGCCAGGATTGGAGGATCTGAGCTACAGGGAGAGGCTGAACAGGCTGGGGCTGTTTTCCCTGGAGCGTCGGAGGCTGAGGGGTGACTTTATAGAGGTTTACAAAATTATGAGGGGCATGGATGGGATAAATAGACAAAGTATTTTCCCTCAGGTGGGGGAGTCCAGAACTAGAGGGCATAGGTTTAGGATGAGAGGGGAAAGATATGTCAGTGGCAGCGTTTTCACGCAGAGGGTGGTACGTGTATGGAATGAGCTGCCTGGGGAAGTGGTGGAGGCTGGTACAATTGCAACATTGAAGAGGCATTTGGATGGGTATATGAATAGGAAGGGTTTGGAGGGATATGGGCCGGGTGCTGGCAGGTGGGACTAGATTGGGTTGGGATATCTGGTCGGCATGGACAGGTTGGACCGAAGGGTCTGTTTCCATGCTGTACATCTCTATGCATGTTTATAATTAACCAGAGTGGCCTCTCTGTCATTATGCCTACAGTGAGGAAACAGGCTATTCGGCCCATCAAGTCACTCCGACCCTCTAAACAATATCCCACTAGACAAACCCCTACCATATCCCTCTGAGCCTGCATTTCCCATGGCTAATCCACCTCGCCCACACATTCTTGGGTGCTATGGGCAATTCAGCATTGCCAATCTACTCTTATCTGTGTATCTTAATATCTCATTTATCCCCCAAATTAGCTTTCCATTCAATCACTTTGACCAAGCAAATGAGATGCCCTAAATGAAAAGTCCTCTTTCTTATTCATCCTTTCATTCTTCTTAGTATTCCTTTATTAGGAATAAGAATTACATAGAGACGGGATCTTTACGAAGGAAGCATGAATCCATAGGAAAGTTGAACAAGTGACTACTTACCAACAATAATGTGTGTCTATTCATGTTTTGTAGGTATGGCTAGAAAAGAAAAAACAAGTTGTTCATGAAGAGCAGAAAAAACAAAAGCTGAAAGAACAGCAAGAAACTGAGAGGAGAGAGCAGGTTACCTTATTTGTCTTTAATCTTCTAATCTCAAATATGTTATTTTCATAACTTTTAATTGTTAATTTTTGAGAATCTTAAAAATGGTTTACTACAATGTTACACAGTATATGTTATCATATCTGCAAAAATTCTCAAATAGATTCATAGAGTTTTACTGCATGGAAAGAGCCCTTTTGGTGCATTGTGTCATTAAGAATCTACCCACTTGAGTCCCAGTTCCAGCATGCCTTTTATGCTTTGGCACTACAAATAATCTACATACTTCATAAATATTGTAATGGTTTCTCCCTCTACCACCCTTTCAAGCAGTGAGATTCAGATACCCCTCCCTCTGGGTGAATAGAATATTCTTTAAATCCTTTCTAAACCTCCTGCTCTTTACAGGTACATGGATAGGAAAGGTTTAGAGGAATATGGGCCAAATACAAGCAAATTAAACTCATTCAGTTTAGGAAACCTGATCTGTTTCCATGCTGCATGAATGTATTGTTCTTTATTTTAAATCAATTATTCCTGATTATTAACTTCTCTACTAAAAGTAAAGATTTCTTTCTGTCTGCCTATGCTGCTTATAACTTTGTACACTCCAATCAGGTCTCCCTTCAGCCTTCTATGCTCTGAGCAAAACAACTCTAGTTGATCTAATCTTCTTGATAACCAAAATGCTCCAAACCAGGCAACATTCTAATGAATCAAGTATAACAACCACAAAGAATTGTGGATGCAGGAAATCTGAAAGAAAAACAAAATGTGCTGGAGAAACATAGCAGGTCTGACAATGTCTTTGGTGATAAAACATAGTTAAAGTTTTGAGTTCAGTGACTCTTTTTTGACATCCACTTTAGTGTAATCACATTTTTCCTATACTGTGGCAACCAGAACTGCAGAAAGGTCTCTCGCTGTGGCCAAGTGTCTTAGACAGCTCTATTCTAATCTGCCCATTTTTGTATTTGTTGCCGTGGCTAATAAAAGGAAGTATTCCATATGCTTCTTAACTACCTTATCAACTGTCAGTCTATCCTAAGGAACCAGTGGACATGCACATTGAAGTCCCTCTGATCCTCGATGCTTCCCAGGGTCTTACTATTGATTATGTATTCCCTTGCTTTGTTTGTCCTGCTCACCTTATCCAAATTGAATTCCTTTTGTTACTGGTCAGCCTACATGGGCTGCACGGTGGCACAGTGGTTAGCACTCTCACAGTGTCAGAGACCCGGGTTCAATTCCCGACTCAGGAGACTGACTGTGTGGAGTTTGCACGTTCTCCCTGTGTCTGCGTGGGTTTCCTCCGGGTGCTCCGGTTTCCTCCCACAGTCCAAAGATGTGCAGGTCAGGTGAATTGGCCATGCTAAATTGCCCGTAGTGTTAGGTAAGGGGTAAATGTAGGGGTATGGGTGGGTTGCGCTTCGGCGGGTCGGTGTGGACTTGTTGGGTCGAAGGGCCTGTTTCCACACTGTAAATAATCTAATCTAATCTATTTGTCCAGTCCATCTTTATCCTCCTCACTATTTACTAACCACTGATTTTTTGATCATCTGCACACTTATTGATCAACCCTCATAAACTAAAGTGGAAAAAAATTACATGTACTCCAAAAAACAAAGGCCACAATCCTATGGAAATCCACAGGCTTACAGTTACAAAAATACCTAATGACCATCACCCTCAGCTTTCTGGCACTCAACCGCTTCTGAATCGAATTAGCCAAATTTCCTTGGATCACATGGGCTATTAACTTTGCTACCAATGCGAGAGACTGATATTTAACATCTTAAGTCCAAGTAGATCACATCGACTGCATTGTCCTCAAAAACCTGTTATCTCTTCAAAAACTTCAATCATGTTGGTGAGAAATGACCTCCTTATATCAGAACCATGCTTGATTAATCTCTGACTCTCCAAATGCAGAAGAATTCTGTCCCTCATAATTGCTTCCAATAGTTCCCCCATCACTGATGTTAGACACATGTTTGTCCTTTGCTATCTTCTGGAATAACGGCAACTCATTGGCTGTCCTCCAATCCTCTGACACTCTCCTGTGACCAAAAAGGAATTGAACATTTTTGCCATTGCCCCTGTTAGTCAGTCCTGCCATCCCTGGAATCAGTCTGGTAAACCTTCACTGCACTCCCTCAAGTCCTTCCTCAGAAAAGGAGACTAAAACTGCATGCAATATTCTTGTTGTGGCCTTACAAGGGTCCTGTATAACTGCAATAACATATTCCTGCTCCTGTACAAGAAACCTCTCGCAATGAAGGCCAACACAATGAAGGCCTGTGCCATAATTTTCTTTGTTCTTTATATCATGTGACTTCTTTACCGCCTGCTGCACCTCATGCGACTGGTGCACAAGAACACCCAGCTCCCACTGCACACTCCCCTCTCAGAGTTCACAGCCATTCAGGTAGTAATCTGCTGCCTTATTTTTGCTTCCAAAGTGAATAACCTCACATTTATTGATATTATACTGCACCTTCCATTGGTTTGCCCACTCACGCAACCTGTCCAGATCCGCATCCTCATCATAATTCACCCACCCATCTAACTTATTATCATCGGCAAACTTTGAGAAATTATATTTTGTTCCCTTATCCAAATCGTTAATACATATCATGAATAACTGGGTTTCCAGCACTGTTCCCTGTGGCATCCCTCTAGTTATTGCCTGCCAATTTGAAAAGGACCCATGAATTTCGACTTTTAGTTTCCTCTCTGCCAACCAGTGTGTCCATATCAATACACTTACCCCAATCCCACACTCTTTAATCTTACACAATAATTTTTTATGCAGGACTTTTTCAAACATTTTCTGAAAGTCCAAATTTACCACATCAATTGACTCCCCCTTGTCTATTCTACTAGTTACATCTTCATAATATTCCAATAAGTTCGTCAAGCATGATTCATCCTTCATAAATCCATGCTGACTCTGTCTGATCCTGCCACTGATTCCTAAATGCTCCGCGTGAAAGTTCTTTACAATGGATTTGAGAATCCATGACTGTCAGGCTTACTGGTCTGTAATTCCCTGGTTTCGCTCGACCTCGCTTTTTGATAGAACATAGAATGTTACAGCGCAGTACAGGCCCTTCAGCCCTCAATGTTGCGCCGACCTGTGAAATTGATCTGATGCCCATCTAACCTACACCATTCCATTATTATCCATATGTATGTCCAAAGCCCATTTAAATGCCCTTAACGATGGGAAGTCTACTACTGTTGCAGACAGGCCGTTCCACACCCCTCCTACTCTCTGAGTAAAGAAACTACCCCTAATATCTGCCCTAAATCTATATCACCTTTTAAGTTAAAACTATCTCCCCTCGTGTTAACCTTCACCATCTGAGGAATAAGGCTCTCACTGTCCACCCTATCTAACCCTCTGATTTTCATATACGTCTCGATTAAGCCACCTCTCAACCTTCTTCTCTTCAACGAAAACAGCCTCAGTTCCTTCAGCCTTTCCTTGTAAGACCTCCCTTCCTTACTGTGCAACACCCTAGTAAATCTCCTCTGAACCTTTTCCAAAGCTTCCACATCCTTCCGACAATGCAGTGACCAGAACTGAACGCAATACTCCAGGTGCGGCCTTACCAGTGTCTTGTACAGCTGAAGCATGACCTTGTGGCTCCGAAACCCAATTCCCCTACCAATAAACCCCAACATACCATATGCCTTCTTAACAACCCAGTCAACCTGGGTAATAGGTTTCAGGGATTTATGCACCTGGACACTGCGATCTTTCTGTTCATCTACACTACCAAGAATTTTACCATTAGCCCAGTACTCTGCATTCCTGTTACATCTTCTGAAGTGAACTACCTCACACTTTTCTGCATTAAACTCCATTTGTCACTTCTCAGCCCAGCTCCACATCTTATCTGTAACCTACAACATCCTTCGGCACTATCGACAACTTTGCTTATCTTAGTGTCATCTGCAAATTTACTAGCCCATCCTTCTACACCCACCTCCAGATCATTTATAAAAATGACAAACTGCAGTAGCCCCAAAACAAATCCTTGTGGCACACCACTGGTAACTGAACTCCAGGATGAATATTTCCCATCAACCACCACCCTCTATCTATTTTCAGCTAGTCAATTTCTGATCCAAACCACTAAATCATCTTCAATCCCGAAAGTCCGTATTTTATGCAGTACCCCACCATGGGGAACCTTACCGAGTGCCTTACTGAAGTCTGTATACACCACATCAACCGCATTACCTTCATCCACCTGTTTTGTCACCTGCTCGAAGAACTCAATATGGTTAGTGAGGCACAACCTACTCTTCAAAAAACCGCGTTGACTATCCCTAATCAAATTATTCTTTCCAGATGATTATCAATCCTATCTCTTCCAACCTTTTACAACATCCTACCCACAACTGGAGTAAGGCTCACTGGTCTATATTTACCAGGGTTGTCCTGACTCCCCTTTTGCTATCCGCCAGTCTTCTGGCACTATTCCAGTTGACAGTGATGACATAAAGATCGAAGCCAAAGGCGCTGCAATCTCCTCCCTGGCTTCCCAGAGAATCTGAGGATAAGTTTCATTCAGCCCAGGGGTCTTATCTATTTGCAGATCTTCCAAAATTGCTAAAACCTCCTCTTTGTCAACATCAATCCCATCTAATTGAGTAGCCTGTATCTCCGTATTCTCACTAATGTGAATACTGATGAAAAGGATTCATTAAGCACTTCCCCAATGTCCTTAGATTCCACACACAACTTCCCACTACTATCCTTGATTGGCCCTAATCTTACTTTGGTCATTCTTTTATTCCTGATATACCTATAGAAGGCCTTAGGGTTTTCCTTGATCCTATCCACCAACAATTTCTCATATCCTCTCCTGGCTTTCTTAGCCCTCTCTTTAGATCTTTTCTGGCTAAGTTATAACTCTTAATACCTGTAACTGAGCCTTCATGCCTCATCCTTACATAAGCCTTCTTCTACCTCTTGACAAGAGCTTCAACTTCTTTAGTAAACCATGGCTCCCTCTTTTGACAACTACCTCCCTGCCTGATAGGTATTTACTTATCAAGGACCCGCCGTAGCTGTTCCTTGAATAAGCTCCACATTTCAAGTGTGTCCAGCCCCTGCAGTTTCCTTCCCCATCCTATGCATCTTAAATCTTGCCTAATCGCATCATAATTGCCTTTCCCCAGTTATACCTCCTTCCCTGCGGTATATACCTATCCCTGCCCATTGCTATTGTAAACATAACCAAATTATGGTCACTATCACCAAAGTGCTCACCTACCTCCAAATCTAACATCTGGCCAGATTCATTCCCCAGTACCAAATCCAATATGGCATCGCCCCTTGTTGGTCTGTTTACATACTGTGTCAGAAAATCCTCCTGGACACAATGAACAAAAATTGACCCATTTAAACTACTTGAATTATTGTATTCCCAGTTAATATTGGGGAAGTTAAAGTCCCCCAGAACAACTACCCTGTTACTCTCACTCCAATCAAGAATCATCTTTGCAATCCTTTCCTCTACATCCCTGGAACAATTCAGGGGCCGATAGAAAACTCTCCACAGGGTGATCTCTCCTTTCCTGTTTCTAACCTTAGCCCAAACTACCTCAGTGGCTGAGTCCTCAAATGTTATCTCAGCTGCTGTAATACTACCCTTGATTAACAATAGCACTCCTCTCCACCACTCTTTTACCATTTTCTCTGTTCGTACTGAAACGGTTCAATCCCAGAACCTGCAACAACCATTCCTGTTCCTCCTCCAGCCATGGCTCTGAAATGGCCACAACATCGAAATCCCAGGTACCAACCCATGCTGCAAGTTCACCCACCTTAATCCGGATGTTCCTGGCAATGAAGTACACACATTTCAAACCAACATCCTGATTGCTGGTGACCTCTCGAGTCCTTGTAAACCCATCCCTGACCTCACTACCCTCAACCTCCTGTAGACTGGAACTACAGTTCAGGTTCCCATCCCTGTGCAGCATTATCTGTCTCCCTAACTATGGAGTCCCCAATGACTAAAGCTCTACTCCTCTTCCCTCTTCCCCTCTGAGCAACAGGGATGGACTCTGCCCCAGAGACCTGTGCCCCATTGCTTACCCCTGGTAAACTGTCCCCCCTACAGTATCCAAAACGGTATACTTGTTGTAGAGGGGAGCCACCACAGGAGATCCCTTCAGTGCCTGCTTGTTTCATTTCCTACCCCTAACGGTAACCCACCTACTTCTTCACGTGGCTGTGGAGTAACTACCTCCCTGTAACTCCTCTCAATAATTAGTGTCAGTGACTGTACCAGTGTCTATAGACTCCCGGAACATGTCTACCAAGGCATCCATTATTTCTAGAATCACTTCCTTAAGTGCTCTGTGCTGTAGATTACCAAGCCATGGAAAATTATCTACCTTCAATTTTCCCAGCACCATTTCTCTACTAATATTGATCTCCCTTAGTTCTTCCCTCTTGCTAAATCTTGCATTCTTCAATATTTCTAGAATCTGATTTGTTTCCACTTCTTTGAGGACAGAACTGAAGTATATATTCAGTTGCCCAGCCCTATTATGCATATTTCTTTGTCCCCATTATACATTCCCTCAGGCTGTTATGCATGGACCTAAAAGATTCTCCACCTCTTCCTTCAATTTTATCCACCTTGTTGATATTTCTTCTGTATTTTTCCCTCTATGTCTCGAAGTGCAAGTTTTACCTCCTCCTCACCAAAACCAAAAGTCAATTTCTCTATTTATTATGTGTCAATTCCTTATCTGTTAAACAATATTTTTGGGCTCTTCCAGGCCACATTCAAAGGTCGTTGAAGGGTGCCTGTGTATCTTCCTCACCTGGTCCAAACATTCATTTTAGTGGCCAAATCAGCTAATTCAGCTCCCTTGAAAAGATTTCACAGGTGGGCTCACATACGGTGCAGAAAAGGCTCTTAAGCCCATCAAGGCTGCACCGACATAACTACCACCAAAAGTGCGTTAATTTCCTGCACTTGTCACATTTCCTCGAATATTATGATATTTCAAGTGCTCATTCAAGTATGTTTCAAAGATTGTAAGGTTTCCGGCTTCCACTGTCTTCCCAGGCAGTACATTCCAGATTCCTACCACCCACTGATGGAAAACATTTTTCTCCAAATTCCCTCTAAATCTCTATGTCTTACCCTAAAAGTATGTCCTCTCATGATTGACCCCACAATCAAAGGGAACAGCTGCTCTCTACTCACTCTGTCCATCCCCCTCATCATCTTATGCACCTCAGTCTTCTGTGCTCTATAAAAGCAATCTAAGCCTATTCAGTCTCTCCTTATCGCTCAATTTCTCCATCCCAGGCAACATCCTAGTGATGATTTGGAGGTGCCGGTGTTGGACTGGGGTGTACAAAGTTAAAAATCACACAACACCAGGTTATAGTCCAACAGGTTTAATCGAAAGCTCACTAGCTTTTGGAGTGTCGCTCCTTCATCAGGTGGTAGTGGAGGACTCAATCCTAACACAGAATTTATAGCAACAATTTACAGTGTGATGTAACTGGAAATTATACATTGAAAAATTGATTATCTATTAAGCCTTTCATCCGTTAGAATACCGTGATAGTTTCACTTCTTTCATGTGTAAATCACAAAACCTTTTTTTAAAAAAGTTGCATTCTCGGGTTAGCTGTTAACAATGGTGATAGCTAGACAATATGTTGAAGGTGTTGGCCCCCTGTGTTCTCTGTCTATGCCATGATGTTTAGATGTGAGGGGGTGCATGTGGGAGTGTGTGTGTCTGTAAGGGTGTGCATGGTGTCTGTGTGCAGGTCTGTGTATATGTGTGTATAGGAGTGTGTGTGTATGTGTAGGAGTGTCTGTGTGTGTACAGTGCAATGGTGGTCACCTGTAATGTGACATGAACCCAAGGTCCCGGTTGAGGCCCTCCCTATGGGTACCGAACTTAGCTATCAGCCTCTGCTCGGCCACTTTTCTCTGCTGCCTGTCCCGAAGTCAGAAACAAAACTTTACTGCCCAGAGTATTATGCAAAAAACATGTTTCTGCAATAGTTTTAAAAGAGACAAACAAACATTATTACTGCTTAGTTTTATACATTACCAAATTTCGCTGATTTGGTCCTTCTTACAAAAGGTACATATAATTTTCTCAAATGTAACTCGCAAGATTATACTTTCCTTCTTTAAAAATTTAAATTTATTCAACCTTTAACAGTCAGTTGATTTCCCATTGCATATTTGAATTAGCTAATTAAGTAATTTTATCAATCCTAATTTCAGCAAAGACTTTGTTCTTGTGTGACTTGCAGCTCCCTGCTCTGTTCTTGAAACCCATTCAAAAACAAAATCCTCTGGCACTGGAAGAAGCCCAGTGAGTTAATAATATCCACAGACACATCTCACCACACAAAGATGTGTGACAAAATTCAAAGCTGCCAACAGAAAATTAACTCTGCTAGCCTCAGAAGGAGCAGAGCCAAAGTCACCAGGTGACATAATGTCCTATTTCTGCATATTCAGTTTAAAAATAACTGTCAGAAAAACTTTTATAATCTCAAAGTGGCATTTTAAATGTTAATTGTCCAAAATAAAACATTTTCTAAGAAGATATATAGACAAACATTTCTTTTTCTAAATTGAGCATTCAAATTGAATGTTTTCCAAAAAGCTTTATCTATGTTTTGAGAAGAAACTAAACCATTTTTCCACAACATCTTTTCTACAGCAGCTTTAAAAACTCAACTCTTAATTTTCAATGAAGTAAGATTTGAAAGTCTTGAATGTGTGATGCTTTCAGACCACATCTTGTTTTAATACTGGTCTTAGTCCTTGTAACTGTCATTGTAACTCTCTGAGAATACAATCCAATTTTCACAGACTGCGTCTTGAATTTCACTGGGGGAAAGGGATGATCTCTTCTCTAACTGTGCTTAAGTGTCTGATTCCTTTGCCCACTCCTCTGGCTCATAGGTGACATTACACACCAGGTTTGTCTCACTACAAAGAGGAAACAGAGGGAAAATGCTGTCAAAACTCTTCTCAAGGTCTTGCAAGATAACCATTCCTGCTTATATCTGTTCACAGGTTTCTGTCAGGCATAATTTATTTCTTTTCTATACCAGAGCAAAGGTTCAGTGTCGATATCAATTACAATTTGCAGATGCCAGTGTTGGACTGGGGTGATCAAAGTTAAAAATTGCACAACACCAGGTTATAGTCCAACAGGTTTATCTGGAAGCACTAGCTTTCAAAGTACTGTTCCTTCATCAGGTGTTTCATCAACTACCTGATGAAGGAGCAGCATTCCAAAAGCTAGTGGTTCCAAATAAACCTGTTAGACTATAACCTGGTGTTGTGTGATTTTTAAGAGCATCAATTACCAATTTTTCTAGTTGCAATATTGGGTCTACTTGCAGGCTTTTCCTGATAATGGATACAGTGCTTTCCTGCTGGTAATCATTTTTACGTTGTGTACATACCTTAAATCTTTGCACAATATCCGTCCATTTTCCTGGGCATCACCAGCACCAGATCATTTAATATTGCACTTTGTGTCTCCCGATGTGTGCTAAACCTTGATAAGTCCCAATAATGTCTGCCTTATGCAATGTGTGGTTACTATCCTGTAATGCATTTTCCATACTTCATCTTGCCCCTTTATTGCCGTTCCTTTTTCCTTTCCTTTGGGGGTACACCGTCTTGCTTAAGGTGATGTCCTTCTTAACTTCATCCATTGCTGCTACAGGCACTTCGTCAATCATAACCTGTTCCTCTGTAAGGGCTTGGCTGCCTTATCTGAATAATCATTGCTTTGTTTCTGGGGATTTGAGTCTTTCTGTGGGCCTGAATTTGAATTACTGCACCTTGTTTAGGCAGTTTTGCTGCTTTGATTAAATATTTAGCCAGCTCTTCATGTTGTATTGGCTCCCAGACAAGATGATATACCCTCGCTTAGCACAGGATAAGCTATACTTTCTCACCCCGGCTAATTTGAGTGCTTCCATCAGGGCTTTTAATTTAGCTACCTAAGCTGAGTACATTACTGGGATCTGTAATTTATACATATATTAGAAGAAAGAGGGTAGCAAGGGAAAGAGTAGGCCCACTCAAAGATAAAGGAGGGAACACAGGAGCCACAGGATGTGGGAGAGATCCTTAATGAGTACTTTGTATCGGTATTCACCAAGGAGAAGGAAATGGCTGATGCTGAGGTCAGTGATGATTATATGAATAGACAATGTTAATATATTGAAGGAGGAGGTTTTGGGTATCCTAAATTGCATAAAAAAAACAAAGAAAATTTACAGCCCAGGAACACGCCCTCCAAGCCTGAGCTGATCCAAATCCACTGTCTAAACCTATCACCAATTTCTAAGCATCCTTCTGCTCCCCACCTACTCATGCAACTGTCCAGACACATGTTAAATGAATCTACCATGCCTGCCTCTACTACCTTTGCTGGCAACGCGTTTCGGGCACGTACCACCCTCTTTGTAAAGTACTTGCTGCATATATCCCCCTTAAAGGTTGGAAGATGTGAATGGGTGGGAGGCCCAATAAACCCGAGACCCTACCTTTGTAGGGCCTCCCACACAACCACCTCCTCTAACCGTAAAGACCAGGGACACATCAGGTAAGCGTCTCTTGTTTTTTACTTTGTGATAAGGGGACTGTCAGGGATGGCAGTGCAGGGAGAGCAATGTTCCTCCTGCATGATGTTTGAGGTGAGGGACGCCATTAGTAACCCACCCAAGTACATCTGCAGGAAGTGCATCCAACTCTCGCTTCTCCAAGACCGTGTTAGGGAACTGGGGCGGGAGCTGGATGAACTTTGGATCATTCGGGAGGCAGAGACTGTGATAGATAAGAGTTAGATAAGATAAATGAGAGTAGGGAGGACAGAGACAGGATTTCACGGTCACAGGAATGTGCTGGCAGACAGCAAGCTGGTTTGAAGTGTGTCTACTTCAACGCCAAAAGTATCCAACATGTTAGGTGAGCTTGCAGCATAGATAGGTACCAGGGACTTCAATGAGGTAAAAACAATGACTGCAGATGCTGGAAACCAGATTCTGGATCAGTGGTGCTGGAAGAGCACAGCAATTCAGGCAGCATCCGAGGACAGGCAAAATCGACGTTTCGGGCAAAAGCCCTTCATCAGGAATAAAGGCAGAGAGCCTGAAGCATGGAGAGATAAGCTAGAGGAGGGTGGGGGTAGGGATAGAGTAGCATAGAGTACAATAGGTCAGTGGGGGAGGAGATGAAGGTGATAGGTCAGGGAGGAGAGGGTGGAGATCGTCAGGAATGTGGTGAGGGGGCAATGGGGCTGAAAGATAAATACTGGGCTGGGCTGGTGGGAGGGTCACTGGGAAGGCGATAAGAATATGTAGGTGGGATTGATTGTGATATGTCGGAGGGGAGGGTGGAGTGGATAGTTGGGAAGGAAGATGGACAATTAGTTCAGTTCAAGAGGGCAGTGCGAGGTTGAACGGTTGGATCTGGGAGAGGTTGGTGAGGGGATATTTGGAATTTGGTGAGGTCAACGTTGATACTGTACAGTTTGAAGTTTCCAGCTGTCCTATCACCTATCCACTTCACCGTCCTCTCCGACAGATCACCATCACACCCCACCTGCATCTACCTATCGTCTTCCAAGCTACCTTCCACACAGCTCCATCCCCACTCTCATATTTATTTCTTCGCACCCTTTCCTCTCCCTTAACCCCAACTTTCCTGATGAAGGTGTCGGCGGATGGTTTGGTTTATGCGAAGGTTGGTAGGGTGGAAGGTGGGCACCAGGGGCGTTCTGTCCTTGTTGCGGTTGGAGGGGTTGGGTCTGAGGGCGGAGGTGCGGGATATGGACAAGATGCGTTGGAGGGCATCTTTAACCATGTGGGAAGGGAAATTGCGGTCTCTAAAGAAGGAGGCCATCTGGTGTGTTCTATGGTGGAACTGCTGTGTTCTTCCAGCACCACTGATCCAGAACCAGGGACTTCAATGTTGTGGCTGTTTCAGAGACATGGATAGAGCAGGGTGAGGAATGAATGTTGTAGGTTTCAGGGTTTCAATTTTTCATTAAGAACAGCAAGGTGATAAAAGAGGGGGAGGTGTGGCCTTGTTAGTCAAGGATAGTATAACTTTGGCTAAAAGAACTTTTGACAAGGACTCGTCTACGGAGGTAGTGTGGGCTGAGGTTAGAAACAGGAGAGGAAACGTCACACTGCTTGGAGTTTTTTTATAGGCCTCCACAGAGTTCCAGAGAGGTGGAGGAGAGGATGGGCAAAATGATTCTGGACAGGAGTGAAAGGAACAGGGTGGTCATTATGGGGGACTAACTTCCCCAACATTGACTGGAAATGCTATTACTGTAGTACGTCAGATGGATCAGTTTTTGTCCAATGTATACAGGGGGGGTTTCCTGACAGTGTATGTCGAAGGGCCGACAAAAGGGGAGGCCACACTGGATCTGGTGCTTGATTTAGTTGTAGGTGAGCACTTTGGAGAGAGTGACCATAATTCAGTTACATTTAGTTTAGCGATAGAAAGGGACAGGTACGTGCCACAGGTCAAGAGTTATCGATAGGGCAAGGGCAATTATAATGCAATTAGGCAAGAATTAGGATGCATAGAATGGGATAGCAAAATGCGGGGGATGCAGACAATGGAAATGTAGAGCTGGTTTAAGGAACAGATATTGCATGTCATTGATAGATATGTCCCTGTCAGGCAGGGAGAAAGTGATAAGGTAAGGGAACCGTGGTTTACTACAGAAATTTCATCTCTTGTTAAGTGGAAGAAGGAGGTTTATGTGTTGACGAGGCAAATGGTTCAGATGAGGCGATGGAGAGTTACAGATCAGCTAGGAAGGATTTAAAGAGAGAGTTAAGAAGAGCAAAGAGAGGACACAAGCAGTCTCCAGCAAATAGAATAAAGGAGAACCCGAAAGCTTTCTATAGTTATGTGAGAAATAAAAGGATGATTAGGGTAGGAATAGGGCCAGTCAAAGACAGAAATGAGAAGTTGAGTGTGGACCCTGTGGAGAGCGGAGAGGTGCTAAATGAACATTTCTCATTGGTTTTCACTCAGGAAAAGAAGAGTATTGTAGAGGAGAAGAATGAGATACGAGATATTAGACTAGAAAGGATTGAGGTTAGTTACGAATAGGTGTTATCAATTCTAGAAGGAGTGAAAGTAGACAAGTCCCCTGGGCCGGATGGGATTTATCCAAGGATTCTCTGGGAAGCGAGGGAGAAGATAGCAGAGCCTTTGGCTTTGATATTTGAGTCGTCATCGTCTACAGGTTTAGTACCAGAGGACTGGAGGATTGCAAATGTTGTGCCCTTATTCGAGAAGGGCAGTAGAGAAGACCCAGGGAATTATTGACCAATGAGCCTTACTTCTGTTGTAGGAAAGGATTATAAGAGATAGGATTTATAATCATCTAGCAAGCAACAATTTGATTTCAGATAGTTAACATGGTTTTGTCAAGGGCAGGTCATGTCTCACAAATCTCATTGAGTTTGTTGAGAAAGTGATCAAGCATGTAGATGAGGGTAGGGCAGTTGACGTGCTATACGTGGACTTCATAAGGTTCCAAATGGTAGGCTGATGGAGAAAATGCAGAGGCGTGGGATTGAGGGGGATTTAGCAGTTTGGATTAGAAACTGGCTTTCTGAAAGAAGGCAGTGAGTTGTGGTTGACAGAAAATATTCAGCCTGGAGTCTGGTTACTAGTGGTATGACACAAGGATCTATTTTGGGACCACTGCTGTTTGTAATTTTTATAAAATGTCTTAGATGCAGGCATAGGTGGATGGATCAGTAAATTTGCAGATGACACTAAAGTCGGTAGAATTGTGGACAGTTTGGAAGAATGTTACAGGTTGCAGGGGGACTTGGATAAACTGCAGAATTGGGCTGAGAGTTGGTAAATGGAGTTCAATGCAGCTAAATGTGAGGTGATTCACTTTAGGAAGAATAATAGGAAGGCAGAGTACTGGGTCAGTGGAAAGATTCTTGGTAGTGTGGATGTGCAGAGGGATCTTGGAGTCCATGTGCATCGATCCCTGAAAGTTGCCACCCAGGTTGATAGTGCTGTTAAGAAAGCATACGGTGTGTTAGGTTTTATTGGTAGAGAGATTGAGTTCCGGAGCCGCAATATCATGCTATAACTATACAAAATGCTAGTGCGGCCGCACTTGGAATATTGTGTCGCCATATTTCGGCAATGATGTGGAAGCATTGGAAAAGGTGCAGAGGAGATTTACCAGGATGTTGCCTGGTCTGGAGGGAAGGTCTTATGAGGAAAGGCTGAGAGACTTGGGTCTGTTCTTATTGGAAAGAAGAAGGCTAAGAGGGGAATTTGATAGAGACATACAAGATGATCAGAGGATTAGATAGGGTAGACAGTGAAAGTCTTTTTCCTAGGATGATGATGTCAGCTTCTGCAAGGAGGCATAACTACAAATTGAGGGGTGATAGATTTAAAACAAATGTCAGAGGCAGGTGTTTAACTCGGAGAATGCTAAGGGCGTGGAACGCCCTACCTGCCAATGTAGGGAGATTTAAACAATCCTTGGATAAGCACATGGATGATGATTGGATAGTGTAGGGGGATGAGCTTAGGAATACATCACAAGTCAGCGCAACATTGAGGGCTGAAGGGCCTGTTCTGCGCTTAGCATGTCCTGCCAGCTCTAATACTCAATACCCCATCTGATGAAGGCAAGCATACTATATGCCTTCTTGACCACTCTATCCACCTATGCAGTCACCTTGAGGGTACAATGGACCTGAACTCCCAGATCTCTCTGCTCATCAATGTTTCCCAAGGCTCTTCCGTTTACAGTATAGTTTGCTCTCGAATTAGACTTCCCAAAATGCATCACCTCACATTTGCCTAGATGGAAGTCCATTTGCCTCTTCTCCGCCTAACTCTCCAGTCTATCTACATTCTCCTGTATTCTTTGACTGTCCCCTATGCTTTCTGCTAGTCTACCAATCTTCGTGTCATCTGCAAACTTGCTGATTAGACCAACAATGCCCTCCTCCAGATCATTTATGTATATTACAAACAACAGTGGCCCCAGCACTGACCCATGTGGAACACCACTGGTCACCTTTCTCCATTTTGAGAAACTCCCTTCAACTACTACTCTCTGTCTCCTGTTGCTCAACCAGTTCTTTATTCACCTAGCTAGAATACCCTGCACACCATGAGAATTCACTTTCTCCATTAGTCTACAATGGGGAACCTTACCAAACGCCTTACTAAGGTCCATGTATATGACATCTACAGTCCTTCCTTCATCTCTCAAATTGGTCACTTCCTCAAAAGAACTCTATTAAATTGGTAAGGCATGATCTACCCCGCACAAAACCACGTTGCCTATCACTGATAAGCCCATTCTTTTCCAAATATATAGATTTTATCCCTCAGTACCTTCTCCAGCAACTTTCCCACCACTGACATCAGGCTCACTGGTCTGTAGTTACCTGGAATATCCCTACTACCTTTCTGTACAGGGGGACAACATGAGCAATCCTCCAGTCCTCCGGCACCTCACCTGTATTTAAGGATGCTGCAAAGATATATGTCAGGGCCCCAGCTATTTCCTCTCTCGCCTCCCTCCGCAACCTGGGATAGATCCCATCCGGTCCTGGGGATTTGTCCATTTTAATATCCTTTAGCCTACCCAACACATCTTCCCTACTTATGTCAATGTGATCCAGAGTAAAAAAGCTTCTATCTCTAATCTCAACATTCATCATGTCCCTCTCCTCAGTGAACACTGATGCAAAGTAATCATTCAGAATCTCATCCATTCTGTCAGGTTCAACACACAACCTTCCTTCCTTATCCTTTAGTGGACCAACCCTTTCTCTGGTTACCTTCTTGCTTCTTATATAAGAATAAAAGGCCTTGGGATTCTCCTTAATTCTGCTCACTAAATTTATTTCATGACCCCTTTTAGCCCATTTGATTCCTCATTTAAGATTGGTCCTACTCTCCCGATATTCCTCCAAGGCCCGTTCTGTTTTTAGCTGCCTGGACCATATGTATGCTTCCCTTTTCCGCTTGGCTAGTCGCATGATTTCTCCTCTCATCCACAGTTCACAGAATCTTGCCTTTCCTATCCCTTGTTTTCAAAGGGACATGAAAGCTTCCCACATATCAAATGTGAACTTTCCTTCAACTAGCTGCCCCCAGTCCACATTTCCCAGCTCCTGCCTAATTTTGATATAATTGGCCAGTTTAGTACTTGTCCCTTAGGACCACTCTCATCTTTGTCGATGAGTATTCTAAAACTTACAGAACTGTGGTCACTATTCCCAAGAAATTCCCCACTGCAACTTCTATCACCAGGTCTGGCCCATTCCCCAATACCAGGTCCAATATGGCCCCTTACCTTGTTGGCCTATTGACATACTGCTCTAGGAAACTTTCTTGGATGCTCCTTACAAATTCTGCCCCATCCAGACCTCTGACACTAAGTGTATCCCAGTCAATGTTGGGAAAATTAAAATCTCCCATCACCACCATTAGCAGATATCTTCACATCCTTTTTGACCATAGGCAAGGTTCTAGAGGACTGGATATTAGCCAATGTTGTTTCCTCATTTAAGAAATGAATCAGAGATAATCCAGGAAATTCTTGACTGGCAAACCTGATGTCAATTGTGGGAGACAATACTGAGGGACAACATTATTGCACATTTGGAAGAAAATGGTCTAGTTAGTGACAGGCAGCATGGTTTTGTTTTGGGAAGTTCATGTCTCACCAACCTCATTGAATTTTTTGAAGAGGTGGCAAAGATAATTGATGAGGGAATGGATGTTGATGTAGTATATATGGACTTCAAGTAACATTTTAAAAAGTTATTAATCTTTGATATATCTAGCTGTAAAGTTGTCCAAAATTTAATATTTTACTCCTTCAAAGACACTAACAAATTTCCTTCCACGCATTAAAATCACTTAGACAGAGTGCATGCGTTTAATATTAATGCCTTTGACTGTTTTAGGATGCCAGGTTAAATTACTATAATTTCTTGATATGCTTAAATGTACTCGACTTAATGGTTTAAAAATGCCCAATACTCAATATGTTTAATGTTTTCACAACAGTTCTCTGATACTGAGGTGCATTGTTAATAAGTGGATGATAAGTTGAGGATGACTTGTCCATCACTATTTTGTGACATTGTAAGTCTGCAGCCAAAGTCAGAATTCCAAAGTTGTTGGAAATACATTCTATCTCTGCTGTTACCTGAAAAACAGAACAGTATCCATCTACCACATTTTGAGCAGAATGGGTTAATTAGTCGAAGTATTTATTTCAATAAAAATAATATATATGAGGCCTTAAGACATAGGAGCAGAAATTAGGCCATTCGGCCCGACATGTCTGCTCTACCATTTAATCATAGCTGATAAGCTTTTCAACCTCATCCTCCCACGTTCTCCCCGTTACCTTTAATCCCCATATCAATCGAAAACCTATCTATCTCTCTTTTAAATATACTCGATGACCTGCCCTTCTCAACCTTCTGTGGCAATAAATTCCACAGATCATCACTCTCCAGCTGAAGAAATTTCTCCTTATCTCCATTCTAAATGGCCTTTCCTTTACTCTACAGTGCCCTGGGTTCTGGTCTCTCCTGCCAAAGGAAACATCTTCCCAACAACGACTCTGTCCAGTATTGTGTAAGTTTCAATTGGATCCCCCCTCATTTTTCTAAACTCCATTGAATATAGTACCAGAGTCCTCAAACATTCCTCATACATTAAGCCTTTCATTTCTAGGATCATTGTCGTGAACCTCCTCTGAACCCATGCCAGGGCCAGTACCTCCTGAGGTATGGGGTCCAGAATTGTTCACAATACTGGAAATGTGGTCTGACCAGAGCTTTCTCGAGCTTCAGAAGTACATGCATGCTTTTATATTCCAGTCCTCTCAAGATGACTGACAATATTGTATTTGCCTTCGTAACAACCAACGCAACCTGCAAGGGGCGGCAGTGGTTAGCACTGCTGCCTCATAGCACCAGGGACCTAGGTTCGTTTCCTGCCTCGGGCGACAGTCTCTGTGGAGTTTGCACATTCTCCCCGTGTCTGCGTGAGTTTCCGGTTTCCTCCCACAACCCAAAGATGTGCTGGTCAGGTGAACTGGCCACGCTAAATTGCCCATAGTGTTAGGTGCATTTGTCAGGTGTAATTATACGGTAGGGGAATGGATCTGGTTGGGTTGGTGTGGACTTGTTGGGCCGAAGGGCCTGTTTCCATACAGTAGGGAATCTAACTTATCTGAAGAGAAACTGAGACTAGGTCTCCCAAATTCCTTTACACTTTGTCACAAAACTAGTCCTTTTTTTTCTAAAAGCTGTTGCTTGGCTCATGGAGACTCTGTCTTTGATTTTTTTCAGAGGGGTAATAAACCAGGCCAGACTCCGATCAGTCTGGTTTGGTACAGAGATGAAAAAGATTTTGAGAGGCCTTTTGTTTATATGTAAACAGATGAGACATCAGGCCAAAGTGGTCATGTTTTAGAAGTGACCTGTAGAATGAAAAGGGAGTGGTCAGCTCTCTTGCTGAACTGAGCAGTTTTAATTCAGTCTTGTACTGGTTGGATGTTCAACAGGGAGCTGTGTGGAAATTCTCTCTCTCTTTCTGCTCTTCTACCTCAACCTGTACCATTTATACTGAGTTTTAAAAGGAGTTTGCGTATTGGGACTGTTGTGTATATTCGGAATTGCATCATTAAGTCTAGTTGGAAAGGCTGAGTTTTATAGGGCTTCCTTATTCTGTTCTTTATGTTTCATGGTGTAATTTTGTGAATACATTTTTGTCTATTTTAAAATCTAGTGGTCAATCTAACTAACTTAATCCGGGTAATTTTCACTGTACAGTTACCAAAACAAAGTGCAAAGTTATGGCCAGAGCTGCATGCTTAAGAATGTTTTGAGTGGTCTGGCTTAGTCCATATCAACTTCAGAATTCTGAATTTTCTCCCCATTTAGGAAATAGTCCATGCGTCTTCTTCCTACCCCAAGTGCATGACCTCACACTTTCCCATTTTGTATTCCATCTGCCACTTCTTTCTCCACCCTCCCAACCTGTCTAAATCTTTCTGCAGCCTCCCTGCCTTCTCAATACTACCTGCCCCTCCACCTGTCCTTGTATCATCTGCAAATTTAACCAGGTGCCCTCAGTTTCTTTATTCAGATCATTAATGTGTAAAGTGAGTAAATTGAATATATAAATTCTTCTAGCTGTGCAGATCATTTGTGGCTGATCTAAAGCGGTGGGGCTAAAAGTCTCGAACGTACTTATATCAACTGTCGCATTTCCTCCTGTCCAGAAACAAGAGCCATATGTTCCATAGCTCTTTCATGAACAAAGGAAAGCGTACCTCCTCTCTCAGATTTTACTTCTTTCAATTCCTTGATATCCGTTTTCTCAGAGTTTACAACATAGTGTCAGATAATTTTGTTCAAAGTGGATTACTTTTCCAAAATTCCAATTTTTCCTGTTTTTAGAGCCTGATTCACACGAATGAACTTTAAAGATGAGCAAATCTTATTCTCTGGAATTAAAGATTTATTCATAGCCAAAATAATATTTGGAAGTTCTGGCCAGGGAATGAAATTCCAAATAGATAATTCAGTCATAAAAATTTTGAAACTAAACATTTATCCAAGACGTTTTCCTCAATTAAACATAACTTGGATAGTACAATGTTTTAAGGAAACAGGAATTAAGTTCTGTATTTGACTTGATGTTTCCTTCAATTGGCTTTATTCAAACAATTCCAAAAGTTTGTTTCTGATCAAGCTTTTGAGAAACAAATTCTAAATCAACATTTTAAGGCAGGCATTTCTTTCACACGACCACTGACAGTTCCTGAAAGGAACCATACATGTTCCAAACTGATGAAAATTCACACACCACACTTTCACATTGTCATACATTCCCAAAAAAATAAATTTAACTCAAAAGTATACCCAGCGCTCGAGTTCCAGGGAAAAAAAATACAAATTACACAAGACAACACTTAACAATTAATGAATGAAAATTTACACAAACCAGGCGACAAAGAGTTGACATTCTCTTCAGGGACCATGGCACAAAAAGCTGGTCTCTCTCTCTCTCTCTCTCTCTCTCTGTCTCTCACTCACTCGACAGCGTATGAACACTTTCTTGCTTTCTTTCAATTTTGGTTTTGAACTTTCTGGTTTGCTCATAGTGAGAGTGAGATATATAACTAGTTTTACATCCAGTTTTTCACTTCCCAGCACCAGCAGATCTTGCACATAGTCATAATGAGGACGTTTACCTCAATACCCCTCAGCTGTGATAAATATCTACTGTCCAAAGAATTTCTCTTTTAATTATTCAGTTTGATTCAGGGGCCACTAAAACTGGCCTAGCTGGCATATTTTGGACATCTTTTGTTTCTCTCAAATATTTCAGGTATTTTGTTAATTTTACACAAGCTTCAAGTACTAATATTTAAGGTCTTGTCTTCTTTGTTTCTGTTGTCTGTGAAGGCCATGTGAAATAACTCCAATGAGGCAGACATCCCATCAACAAGTCACCCTTCATTTACATGTGTACAGTACATCTGCTCTGACCAGCTAGCTCACAGCCAGTCCCTAAAATGAAGAGATTCTCTGAATCTCCTGTTTTTTTTTTCCCCTCAGTAAAAAGCTAGTCCATAGAGTGAGGAGACCTTCCAAAATCTCCTGATTATATTTGTTACCAGGCCTTTCTGATTGGCCCAGGTTAACAACCCCAATCAAGGATCTCATTGTCAATAAAATGTACTTAGCCCTGGTTCCAGTCATTATATCCAATCACAATCCCTCACCCCCCCCTCCGACCCACATCCCTCCAGTCTAGGGATGTAGGCCTGTTCTTTTATCTGTAGCTTCTTCTGGGACGTCTTCCAGACCATAGCCCACCTCTTTTGTGAGAGTTACCTCCTTTCCTTCAGGCGGTAATGGTATTGAGGCTGCATCCATTTTGTACTCCAAGGTTTCTTCGAATCTAGATGGATGGGGAGAATTCATGGCTTCTGACATCCTTTCTCAGGGGCCCGGTATGTTTTGCTCTGGTCCTGTTTATGAGGTAGTAGCTTTCAATAGATCCACATGTTTGTTCAGGGCCGCCTCATCTACCTGAAATTTGTATGTTACGAGACCTGTCCTTGTGTCGACCTCACCTCATTCCCTTGCAAGGCCATTTCCGTGGTTTCAACACCAAATTTTGTCTCCTGCAGTAAACTGGCTCTCTCACTTAGAGGAGTCATGTGGTTGGCATTGGCGTTCCTGTTGCGGTGTCACCCCCCACCCCCCAGTCCGGGAAAATAGAGTTCAATCTGGTGTGGAGTAGTCTTCCCAGCAGCATCTCTGCTGGAGCAATCAGTTGCATGAGGGGTCATCATATAATCAACCAGGAACCAAAACAGTGTTGTTTGAAATGAAGCTGTAGGCTGTGTCTTTAAGCCTGAATTAATGTTTGGACTTTTGCTTCTCCTCGACCATTGGAGAATGAATGGTCTGGAGCTGTCTGAACATGCCAATTGTTATTTAATTTCAAGAAATACTCAAATTCCCTGCTGGTATACGATTTCCATGACCAATGTTTCTGGGAATCCCTTTTTTTGGAATGATATTTGCAGCTGTTCGATCATCATCCCTGAGGTTGCTGAATGAGCTCGATGCACATCCAACCACTTTGAATAGGAATCTACAATAGCCAGGAACATTGAGACCATGAAAAGGACCAGCATTGTTATCATGTAATTGAGTCTAGGGTTTACCTGGCCATTCCATTAATATGGGGGTGCAAGTTATTTTTGCCCTTTTTGGCTCTCTGGCCACTGGCCCACCAACGTACCTATGTCAAAATTGAATCCTGGCCACCAGACATAGCTTCTTGCCAACATCTTCAACTCAACTTTAACCCTAGCCCTAGATGACCCTGGTGGAGTTCAGCCAGTATCTAGAAGTGACCTTTCCTCAGGACAATCATTCTTGGTTCCCATCATAACATGTCATCCCCTACCGTGATCTAGCCTCATCAAGTCTGGAGAGGTTTCAATTCTGGTTGTGATGGTCCATTTTGTTTCCCCCAACAGTACTGTTTTAATTTTGCCAAGATGGGATCTTATGATCTTGTAGTCTTAACTTCTTGTGTCCACAGTCAGATATTGTCAGTGGGGACTGGAAGGGTGTCCACAAAATTTAAAACCAGAACAGATTCCTCCAGCAGGGGCACCACTGGTGGTGTATCGTCAGTTGGAGCCTGCTCAAGGCAACCACATTTGCCACTTTGCCTCCTAGACGGTGTGCCGACATGTATTGGACTCACTGAGAATAAGGACCCTTTGCTGAATTCGAAAACAAGCTAAGGGTGGCACAGCCTTGTCTTCCTTAAGTAGCCATTGCAGGGGCTTTGGTCCATTACTATGACACTTTTACATCCATAAACGTATTGGTGGAACTTTCTCATACCAAAGATGACTGCCAAATCTCCCTTCCAAAGTCCAGGAAGCATAAGCTATCAGGCTTTCCTCTTCATTAGGACACCAGTGAGCCAACATCGCCATACGGGGAGTCATTGTTTGTAGCACCACTGCTCACTTGGGTTCGCATTGGTCTAGCATCTTAGATGACGGTAGCTGTTTTTTCACTTCCTGAAAGGCTACTTCTTGGCCTCATGACGATTTGAAAGACTGACCCTTTTTTAATAGCAGGTGTAAGGATGCCAAGATGGAGGCCAAGAGCAGAAAGCAATTCCGTGATTCTGTCATAGTTCACTAAAACAAGGATAGACCTAAGCTCTGGTACTGCCATGGGAGGCGGAGCACCTTTGATTGCCCTCACTTTATCTTCAAACGAGTGTAACCTGGTCTTGACAGCTCAGTAGCCCAAGTAGGTCACTTGGGGTGCCTGAAACATCCATTTTTCCCATCTAAAGCATACGTTTGCCTGGGACAAACGTTTAAGCAACATGTCCAAGTTCTCCAAGTGCTCATATGTGTCTTCTTGTTTATTAGCACATCATTAAGTTGGCTCAGTGGTTAGCACTGCTGCCTCACAGCACCAGGGTCCCAGGTTCAATTACAGCCTTGGGCGACTGTGTGGTGTTTGCACATTCTCCCTGTGTGTGCGTGGGTTTCCTCCAGGTGCTCCGGTTTCCTCCCATAGTCCAAAGATGTGCAGGTTAGATGAATTGGCCATGGTAAATTGCCCATAGTGTTAGGTGCGTTAGTCTGAGGAAAATGGGTCTGGGTGGTTACTCTTTAGAAGGTCAGTGTGGACTGGTTGGGCTGAAGGGCCTGTTTCTCACTGTAGGGAATCTAATCTATTCATAAATGGCAACCTGAAGTAGAGAATTTTCTCCATCGTCCACTGGAAACGGGTGCAGACTGATGGTACCCCAAACAGCAGTCTTGTATATTGGTAGACCCTTATGAGTATGCATTGTGGCATACATCTGGGTCCCCTCATCTAGTTGCAATTAAAGGTATGCATGGCTCATGTCCAGCTTCTTGAAGGACAGCCTCCCCCTCCAGTTTTACATACACGTTCTCTATGTGAAGGATTTGGTATTCATCCAGCTGCAAGAAACAGTTTGCTCTTTGCTTAAAATTCCCACAAAGGCAAACTGAATCATCAGGCTTCACAGTTGGTACAATAGGCACTACCCATTCTGTAAACATTGTTCTGATGATTCATTTAACTTTTCCATCTTGTGATTTCTACCTTTTGTCCTTGAAGCAAATGGCACTGGGAGCGCCTTGTAGGATCACGGAATTGCTTCCTGGTCAATATCGGAGGTGGCCTTGGTTCCTTTGATAGTCCCTAGACCTTCCTGAAAAAACTTCCAGGTATTTAATTAGGACTTCACTCAGGCAGCCATTTTCTAATTGAAAAATATTGAGACTAACTGCATCATCTGTTTCCCATTGGAGACCTGAACCAAGGTCATACCCTTGATCGGTAAGGGTTCCCTGGTACAGGTTCTCAGTCTGCCTGCGGTCTTGCACAAACTTCAGGGTTGGATTCTAGAGTGAGTCTTGATACAGCTGCACTGGTACCGACCTCTGACAACCAGGTGACCGTTTAGCCAGACATTCATTTTGATTGGTTCAGGTTTGGATGTTGCTTAGCAATTTAACTTCCAAACCACACGTTGATCGACTTTCCAGGGCGTGTACTTTTCTGGATACTGGCTCATGAGTTGTCTTACTCAGGTCAGGTCTCAAAGGCCTCCTTTACTGTCTCAAGTCCTCATACCAGCAGCAACTGCATTGGTTTGCTGGCCCAGATTACTTTAGCCATTTGGCCAAGGCTCAGCTTTGTTTTGGGATTTTGCTATGGGCTGACCCAGGGACCCTTCCCTCAGGATATGCCCTGCATGAGGCTCCACAATTGTCTACATTCAAGTGATGTTCCACAAGCTCAGTCAGACAGGTGAGGGTGTCCACTTCCATTGGGCTGCCCTGTAGCTCACATGGGTCTACTTGCCACATTTTCTAATGACAAAGGCAGTTGTAGTGCTTGTTTGAAGTCCAGTTGGGCTTCAGCCAGTACACCGTTTTGCATGGTTATATCATTAGTCTCACATACCAAACAGTCTCTCAGCATCTCATTCAGGGTTAACCAAAAATCACATTGCTCTGCCAGTCATTTTAACCTCATCAAAAATCCCAATACGGATTCCCTTGGTTCTTGAACTGCTGGAAAAAACCGACAGCTTCTCAGAATTACAGGAGACTTGGAGTTGTAATATTCCTTTGATAAATCAGTCAATTCTTGAAATGTTTTAGTATCTGATGCCTCAGGGAATATTAGGTCCCGTAATTACCAAAAATGTGGCCGGTTGCAGGCAGTAGCTTTTCATTTGTACCAATCTCAGTTGCCTGGAAAAAAATAGCACACTCTTTCCACATATTGGGCCCAGACTTCGATGGGAGAATTGGATGAGTCAGGCATCCCAAATAAAGGCATGACATCAGAAATGCTTGCCCCAACTCAAACACAACCTGTTGCAAGTGAATTTTCTTCAAAATTGGACTTTTTTTTCTCATCACCATTGAAATAACTCCCAAGTCATCCTTTATTTATACATGCACAGTAACTGGGCTCTGAATAGCCAGCTGAAAGCAAGTCAGTAGGACTGAGGAGACCTTTCTGAATCTCTTGACAGCCAGGGCTCCCTAATCTGCCCTGGTTAACAACCCCAGTCAAGGATTTCACTGTCAACGAGACTCACTTGGCACTGGTTCCAATAATTTCACTGTGATTTGAGCTGTAGGAACTGTTGCACCAACTACAATTTTCTTCACTCGTTAAAAAAAATACAAGCAACTATTTTGTCACATTCAGCCACGGGCAGCTACACACAAATTCTGCCCTATCTAAGCCCTAAGGGATTCCCAGTCAACATTAGGGAAGTTAAAATTATCCGTTACAACGACTTGTTTACATATCTGTTCCTCTGTCTCCTGTTAGCTATTAGGGGGGCCATCCTAACATTTGGAAAATAATTTAGGTTCTCCTTTCTTTACTTCCCATTATTCTTTCTCTTTGCTCTGTTAATTTCCTTTTAACGTTTCTCCTTGTGCATTCTGTATTCGTCTAAGGCTTATGATGTTTTGAGTCCTCAGTATCTGCCATCAGCTTCGCATTTTCTCTTCATCTAATTATGTATATCCCTTGATATCCAGGGTTTGCTGTTTTTGTTGGTCCTGCCTCATGTCAGCCTTGTATTCTCCCTATTTTCTTCTCGAATATGTCCCACTGCTCTGACAATGATTTACCAAGAAGTGACTTGCTCTCAATACATTCTGGCCAAATCATGCCCAATCTTATTAAAATCAGCCTTTCCTAGTTTTGAACTTTGATTTCAGGCCCAATCCTTTCTTTATAAATTTTGAATCCAATGGTGACATGATTACAGTCAGCAAAATGCTCCCCACTGATACTTCAATCTCTTGGAACCATCTCCATTACCTAAAATTAACTCTAGGACCATCCCCTCTCTAATAGAACTCTCGTAGATGCATTTTAAGAATTCTGCTTCATGTAAGCCTTTTATGCTATGACTGCCTTAGTTAATCGAGTCATAGAGTAATACAGCATGTAAACATACTTTACAAACCAACTCGTCCATACCAACTAAGTTTCCCAAATCAAATTAATCCCATTTGCCTATGTTTGACCCATGTCCCTCTAAACCTTTCCTATTCGTGGATGTATATTGTACCTACATCTACCACTCACTCTGACAGTTCATTCCACACAGGAGCCATCCTCTGTGTGAAAACGTTGCCCCTAAGGTCCCTTTTAAATCTTTCTCCTCTCACCTTAAAAATATACCCCCTAATTTCAAACTCACCTACCCTCAGGAAAAGACCTTTGCTATTCATGTTATTTACACGCTTCATGT
>NC_057728.1:68261188-68303885 GCF_004010195.1 Chiloscyllium plagiosum | reverse complement strand
TTTGGGCTTTTCGAACTTTCCCTCCCTGGACACGGGAAGAGACTATTTTCTATTCTCTCTTTCTGTGCAAGGAAAAATATTTTGGTGAACTGGGTGGTTGAGGGCTCCCCTGGACTTTCAAATTGGCACAGACTAATTATGGAATGTATTCCCCTTGACTTCCTTACAAATATGGTGCACCGAAAGACCGAATTATTTTATAAAATATGGCAGCCCTTCTTGAATTACATAAATACAGATATTTCGGCTATCCTAACAAGGGCTTTTATTTAATTGAGATTACAAACCTGGCTGGTCCGGGGCCCTTTAGGAGAGGAATCCCGCACGAGTACGGGTTTTATTACATTTGATGTTAACACATTCCGAGCATGTAAGAGACTTAAATATACACTCTGGTTAGTTGTAGGTTAGATTAGTAGACATGTGAGTTTGGTTTTTTTTTTCTTTTTCAGTATTTTTTCTTTTGTTACATTTTGGCTATGGTATATTTGATTTAATTGTATATCAATGTATTTGAGAGTTTAGTTTATTTTTGTAAACTTGTAAAAGTGTTAAATCTCTAATAAAAATATCTATTAAAAAAAAAGACCAGTTGATTAATGTGCAAGACATGCATGTTCCTGCAAAACTAAAGGATAGGAATGGCAGGATTCCAGGACCAGGGAAATTGTAAGTTTAGTCAAAAGTAAGAAGGAAGCATATGATAGGTGAGGACATTACAAACTGACAAAGCCTGTGAGGAGATATTAGGAAGGAACTTAAATGCAGAATTAGGGAGGCTAAAAGGGGCCATGAAATGTCTTTAGCAAACAAGGTCAAGGAGAATCCCTTTGAAGGAAGTGGTGGCAAGGGAAAGAATAGGTTCACTCAAGGACAAAGAAGGGAAGTAGGAAAGATCCTTAGTGAGTACTTTGTATTAGTATTCACCGAGGAGAAGGCCATGACTGATTTTGAGAGCAGGAATGAGTGTGTGATTTTGTCAATATTCTGAAGGAGGAAGTTTTAGGTATCCTAAACTGCATTAACGTAGACAAGTTAGAGGGCCAGATGAGATCTATCCCAGGTATCTGTGAGAGGCAAGGGAAGAAATAGCTGGGGCATTAGTACATTTCTTCACATCCTCTTTGACCACAGGCAAGGTTCCAGAGGAGAGGAGATTAGCCAATGTTGCCTTGTTTCAGAAGGGAAGCAAGGATAATCCAGGAAAGTATAGGCTGATGAGCCAGACATCTGTGGTGGGGAAGCTCTTGGAGAAGATACTGAGGGACAAGATATATTCATATTTGGAAGAAAATGGGCTAGTCAGTGACCAACAGCATGGTTTTTGTATTGGGAAGGCCATGTCTCACCAAACTGATTGCATTTTTTGAAGACCTGACAAAGATAATTGATGAGGGAAGGGTTGTGGATGTTGTTTACATAGAATTTGCTGAAGTCCCACATGGCAGATAAGTACAAAAACTAAAACTGGTCATTTTTAATGTCTGGAAGGTCCACTCCGCCCCAATCTGTGAGGCAACTACAGTTTGGCTAATTTAATGAGGGGCCGCTTACGAAGCCAAATAAAAGGAGCTGAACCAGCCGTTCAGCCTCCTGAGTGTTGGCTTGTTGAAAATCAGGGAGAGCATCTACATAGGGTACAGCAAACGGGGGAGAATATTCATCTTAATAAGCGCTATCTGACCCAACCATGAGACTGGAAGTTCCTCCCATCTTTGAAGATCTTGTTTAATTTTCCAAATAATTGAATAAAATTGACATTGAACAGTCAATCCAGAACTGGAGTAATGAATATGCCCAAATACACAAAAACCCCCTGTGACCATCTAAATGGAAATCTATAGTCACCCTCAAGAGCCAGCTCCTTCATAAGACCACCCATAGGCATAGCCTCTGATTTCGCAAAATTAATCTTATACCCTGAAAAAGCGCACAATGCATTCACGCATTTGATCAGGTGAAGTACTGAAACTGCTGGATTTGTCAAAAGAATTAGGACACCATCTGTATACGACGAGATCTTATGTAATTTTGACCCCACTTCTGGAGCTGATATATTGGGATGCCCACGAATGGCCTCTGCCAATGGTTCAATCACCAACGTAAAAGGCAGTGGTGAAAGGGGACAGCCCTGTCGGCTGCCCCTAAAAATATTGAAATTGCTTGATTGTACCCCGTTGGTAATGACTGCCGCGAGTGGTACACCATAGGGAACCTTTACTCATCTAATGAAGACTTCACCCAAACCAAATCGCTATAGAGTATAGAAGAGGTACGGCCATGCAACTTGGTCAAATGCCTTCTCTGCATCTTGAGAAATCACCAATCCCTGGCTGCTGTTGGCCTGCTTGAATTACATGAAGCAGCCTCCTAACATTATTGGAGGATTTGCGACCCTTTATGAAGCCCGTCTGATCCTCTTTAATAATAGAACGTAACAAAGTCTCCAGCCTTAACACGAGAGTCTTAGAGAGGATTTTAAAATCCACATTTAAGAGGGAGATAGGCCTGTACAAAGCACAGTCTTCCAGGTCCTTCCCTTTTTTGAGGATAAGTGAAATATTGGCCTCTCTCAGAGATGGTGGGAGACAATCATGAGTGTATGAATCATTAAACATATTGAGCAGCGGGCCTGACAGTATACTTATAAATTCCTTATAGAATTCATTGGGAAGTCCATCAGGACCGGGTGCCTTTCATTCTGAGGTTGCCTCACAGCTTCCTGCACTTCTTGCTCTGATAATGCAGCATTGAGAAAGGACTGTTGTTCAGGAGTCACATCTGAGAGCTTCAGATCTCTAAAATAAGATTCCATTTTGGCCTGCCCCTCCTCACAATCCTCAGATTGGTATAATTTAGAATAAAATCTCTGGAACGCCACATTAATCTTTTTAGAATCACATTTTAGGTTCCCAGATCCCTCCCTAATTGCTGTAATGGTTTGTGGGGCACTCCTCTTTCTGGCAAGGTATGCGAAGTATTTGCCTGGCTTGTCACCATGCTCATATAACCTTTGCTTTGCAAAGGTCAGCTCCTTCTCTGCCATTTGCATGAGCACAGAATTTAGTGCAGACCGCAGTGCCGTAATCCTCTGTAGTTTGACCAATGAGGGTCTGTCAAAGTAGGCCTTCTGGGCTGGCTTCAACCGTGCTTCAAGGACATGTTGCTGCTCACCCTTCTGCCGCCTCCTACTGGTGGAATATGAAATAACTAACCCCCTGGCATTGGCTTTGGCAGTTTCCCAGAGAACACATGAGCTATCAACCGAGTCTATGTTGATGTCTCGAGAAATACTGCACAATCTTATTATCCTTGAGGATAAAGGTATCCATTTGCCAGTACTTTGAACCCATTGTAAGGTCCTTAATCCTAACCGTGTGGTACACTGGAGCATGATCAGAGATGGTAATATTACCAATCTTACAAGATGCCACCAGTTCCAGGGTTACCGCAAGGGTCAGAAAAAAGTCAATCCTCATGTGACAT
Organism: Chiloscyllium plagiosum; assembly: GCF_004010195.1. Taxonomy (NCBI): domain Eukaryota; kingdom Metazoa; phylum Chordata; class Chondrichthyes; order Orectolobiformes; family Hemiscylliidae; genus Chiloscyllium; species Chiloscyllium plagiosum. The sequence continues at coordinate 68,300,399 of NC_057728.1, read as the reverse complement.
CTATGCAGATTGGAGAAAAATGTAAAATTCCTACCTGTAGGATGGAGATGCCTCCAAATGTCCACCAACCCTAATTCCCCACACAGACGCACTAACTGTTTAGTTTATACAGAGGGTATCAAGGGACCTTTGGGCAACCTGTCTACTGTAGGATCCATGAGACAGTTAAAATCTCCCCCTATAATGATGTGCCAGGACTTGAGACTTATCAGTTTAGAAAAAGCATCTACCAAAAGTTTAAGATGATGAGCTGGGGGGCAATAAACATTTAAAATGCTGTATTCTTCCCCATTTATCAAGGCTTTAAGAATTACAAACCTCCTGTGTATTTCTTTAACACATTCCAACAATTTAAATGGGAGATTTTTCCTAATCAATATAACCACTCCCTTACTTCTGGTATTAAATGATGAAAAATAAACTTGGTCAAAACCATTCTGCTGTAATTTCAGATGCTCCATGTCATCCAAATGTGTCTCCTGTAACAAAGCAATATCGACCTTCTCCTTTCTAAGACTCAAGAGTACCTTTTTCCTCTTAATTAGTGAGTGATTTCTCTTGGTATTCCAGGTACACCATTTAATCAAATCATTAGCCATAATCTTCTACAATAACATTTAAAGTCCAGAGAGGAGGAACCCGAACCACAAACTGCTGAGCCTTAGTGTCACATGATTCACCAAATTAAAAAACTACATAAACTAAAACCATTACATTTAACAAACCTACAAAACTATTGAGAATAAAAAACAACAAAAACCAAAAAAACAAACCAACATATGAAGTGCCAACAGCACTGAGTAGGGGAACTCACCCCATGCCCAGAGGGGGCAACGACCCATCCCAAACTACCCTTAAGTAGGCATCTAACCATCCCAGCCACCTTCACTTCTCCCAGCTAGAGCCACAGTGCAAACACAAGCAGAAAAGAATAAACACCCCATAGAATGCCAATATGAATAAAACAAAATTTTCTTTAAAAAAAAGGAATAAATATCCTATCCATCCTTTGGCATATCCTAACTTAGAAATTGAAAATGTTCATCTCAACCACTGCCAGACATAGTTTAAACCAAATTATTATCAATAGAGGAAAAAAACGAAAGAAAAAGATCCAATCAGATTTCCTCTGTTTCTTTTACAAAATGATAAACACATACCCAAACAACACTATTTGTACATACTACAATTGTTCAAATTAGGTTAGTTTGTCCACAAAATCTCTTGCCTTCTCTGACGTGTCAAAGAGATGCATGGATCCATCTAAGGTTAAACTGAAGCACCGCTGGATACCTCAGAGTACTGAATCCCAAGCTCCCTCAGTCTTCTCTTGACACCATCGTAAGATTTTAGTTTCTGGATCACTGCCGCTGAGAACTCGTGAAAAAACATGATCTTAGAGCCCTCGTAAATCAGGGCCTTTGCATCCTTCCCCTGGACTTTGGAAGCCTCCATGACTCCCTCATACCGGTTATGATGGAACCGCACTAGGAGAGGACGAGGACATTGACCCAGAGCCGATCTCCGCCCTGCGACCCGGTGAGCCCTCTCTATCTTCAATCCTTTCATGCCAGCCTCCAAATCAACGAATTTCAGAAGCCAATCCTCAACAAATTCTGCAGGCCGCTCACCTTCCTTACCCTCAGGCAGACCGATGATCCGAGTGTTTTTTTCTCCTGCCCCTGTTCTCAAGATCATCCACTTGGTCACGCACATTACGGACCTCTGTCTCCAGGGCTTGGATCCCACCCTTGGATGAATTAGCATCAGCTTCCACCACTGTGACCCTGTGCTCCACCTCATCCGTCCTCTTCTCCAGGTTTCCCAGCTGCTGCTCATGCTTGTGCAGCATGAGAGAGACTGGAGCCAGCTTCTCTTCAATTTGTTTCCCCAACATCTCGAGAGATTTCAAGAGCTGGTTCACCAGGTCCTGGAGAGTAATCGGCTCCGAGACTGCTGCAGGCTGAGCTGCAGACCTGGCCTTGGATGCTCCTCCTCCCTTTTTAGGCATCTCTGGACAGCTGGAAACAGAGGTAAGTTAATTTTTAGAAGTTTCTTGCGACTCCACAATCTTTCCGGAGTCCCAAGATATCACGATGGCCTGGGTTGGGCGGGTTAAAGGATCATCCTGCTTGTGGTACAATCTGTGTTCAGTGGTGTGCCATAAAAGATCAGTGCTGGGACCACTGTGGTTTGTAATATATATAAATGATTTGGATTAAAATGTAGGTGGTCTGATTAATTTGCAGACAATGCAAAAATCAGTGGAGTTGTTGTTCTGAGGGAAGTAATCAAAGGATGTAATGGGATATGGACCAGTTGGAAAGTTATGCAGGGAAATGGCAGATTGAGTATAATCCAAACAAATTGATGCAATGATGCATTTTGGGAGGTCAAATGCAAGAGGAAAGTATACAGCAAGTGGCAGGACCCTTAGGAGCATTGCTATACAGAAGGATCTTGGGGGTGCAAGTACAAAGCTCCCTAAGATTGGCAAGATGTGGATAAGGTGGTAAAGATGCATACAACATTCTTGCCTTCATCGATCAGGGCATTGAGTGTGAAAGTTGACAAAGTCATGTTGCAGCTGATAAACATTAGTTACGCCAATTTGGATTATTGTGTGCAATTCTGGTCACCACACTACAAGAAGGATTTGGAGACTTTGGAGAGAGTGCAAAAGTGTCTTACCAGGATGTTGCCTGAATTGGAGTGTATTATCTATGAGGAGAGGTTAGACAAACTGATAGTGTTATCGCTAGAGTGTTGGAGGCTAATGGGTGATGAGATAGAAGGATATACTTTTTTGAGAGGCATGCACAGAGTGTATAGTCAGTAGAAATGTCAAATACTAGTGAGAGGGGAAAGGTTTAAGGGAGAATTGTGAGTAAATGGGCGGCACAGTAGCACAGTGGTTAGCACTGCTGCCTCACAGCGCCTGAGACCTGGGTTCAGTTCCCGCCTCAGGCGACTGACTTGTGGAGTTTGCACGTTTTCCCCGTGTCTGCGTGGGTTTCCTCCGGGTGCTCCGGTTTCCTCCCACCGTCCAAAGATGTGCAGGTCAGGTGAATTGGCCATGCTAAATTGCCCGTAGTGTTAGGTAAGGGGTAAATGTAGGGGTATGGGTGGGTTGCGCTTCGGCGGGTTGGTGTGGACTTGTTGGGCCGAAGGGCCTGTTTCCACACGGTAATGTAATCTAATCTAATCTAAAAGTTTTTTACACAGAGGTTGGTCGATAACTGGAACATGCTGCTAGCGGATATGGTGGAAGCAGAATCGATAGCACTTGGACAGAAACAAGTAGAGGCAGGGAGTAGAGGAATATGAACCATGTGCAGGCAGGTGTGATTAGTTTAGAATGGCATTCTATACGACTCATATGGTGGTCTGAAGGGCTATACTATTGTGCGTAGTGGTATAGTGAGAATTCAGGTTGTAAGCATGAAGGGCAAGAGCAGCAAATCCAGGGATGTCAAGGAATATTGAGAATTTGGTTAAGAAAAGGAAGCATATAAAGAACATTAAAAACAGGGGAGAAGCTTCAGGAATGCATATAATCATCGATTTACGTAGCATAGAAACAGGCTGTTAAGCCTATCATTTCAACCAAGAAACGTCAAACTATACTAATTCTGTTTACCTGGCACTTATTCTGTAGTTGACTATGGACGAGCATCTTAAATGCTCTTCCAAATTGTTTGTAAATGCTGTGAGATTAGCTGCCTCCATCACCAATATATTCCATATTTCAACGGCCCTCTGGATGAATAAAATTCTTCCTTAGATCTCCTCCAACCACATGTTCATCATCTTAAACTAATGTTTTCTGGTCTTAAGACATATCTGCCATGGGGCAACGATCACCTCAAAGACTGATGAATGGACTGTCTAGTCTCCAATAATGCCAACTTTGCTAATGTTGCTCTTGCCTAGTGCACGCCATGTGCAATGTAACCTGTGCACCTCTGTCTAAGCTTTTCTGATCTGTACATCCTTGCTTACAACGATCTGCCTGTACTGCTCGTAATCAGAGCTTTTCACTGTACTTCCGTACATATGATAATAGATAACTCAATCAATTTGCATGATTTACCTCTATAATTCTGTATACCCCAAACAGATTCCCTCCCAGTCTGCTCTTTTCCAGGGAAAATAAATTCAGCCTAACCAGTCTCACCTCATAACTGAGACTTTCCATTCAGGTTAATCTTCTCTGCACCCTCTCCAGTGCAATCGCGTCTTTCTGATAGTATGGCGACCAAAACTGTGCACAGTATTCCATCTATGGTTTAACCAATGTTTTCTGAATTTTAACAAGACTTTCTAGCTCCTATATTCTATGCCCTGGTTACTGAAGGCAAGTATCCCATTTACTTTCTTTACATCTCCTCATTCAGTGGTCTGTGTATCATCTCATTGAGATGCCTTTCAAAGCATCTGGCAAACCCTACCAGCCGAGAAAGTCAAGAGTAGCAGGCAGATGGGAACGGCACCAGCTCTGTCTTCCCCTCCAACTAGCACATCTCTATGGATTGGAAATGTATTGTCATGCTTTTATTGTTGCTGGGTCAAAATCTTGAAACTTTTCAACATAACATCACTGTCAGAACAACGTCTTCACCTCATGGAAAGTAATACCCAGATACTTTCTGAAGGAGCAAAAGTGCTAGTGAATGCAATGATGCTCACATTCTGTAAAAGAATAAGAAAAGTCAAGTTTCACTCACTTTGCTACAGAAAGATTACTTACGTTACTGTCCCTGGGCAGTGGAGAGAAAAATATATGATTCAAGTCTGAGGAGCACAAAGCTATGTGGTGGTAGTAAGGGTGAGTGCACCAGCAATTAATGGATCACCACAGCAAAGAGCAAGACCAAAGAAGGCTGTGTTACTTGCCCACTGCCAGGCATCGGGACATCTGATCAGGTATAATGAAGAATCTACAATGGAAGTGGGAGCGCACAATCATTAAGATCCGTGTAGCTACCAACAACAAAGCAGGATAAGAAAAGAGCTTCTGTATAGTCACTATTGAAGAACTGGGCCCCACATTCAGAAGCAGAATCTTAACTGGAGTAATTTTTGGATTATGACCAGAGCCATATGCAAATTGACATAAGGTGAATAAGATCAGAGTAATGAATATGTGGCACAAAGCCTGGTAAAGAGAACTGGGTTCCAGTTCATACGCATTGGCATTAGCACTAAAGTTTGATACAGCTGCAACATGACTTCCCAATTTTTATATTTTGCCCTGACTGCTGAAAGCAAGCATACCATTTTGACCATCTTATTTAGTCGCGTTGCCACTTTCAGAGAACTGTGGACCTCTTTGCCTCAATCCCTCGGTATGTCAATGCTTTGAAGAATTCTGCCATTTACTGTATACTCTCATCCTGCAATAGACCTTCCAAAATGCATCACCTCATATTTATCAGCTTTAATTCCATCTGTTATTTCTCTGTCCAAGTTTCTAGCATATCTATATCCAGCTGTATATTCTGGCAATCCTCCTCATCATCTGCAGCTCCTCCAATCTTTGTCATCTGCAAACATGCTCGTCAGACCACCAACAATCTTTTCAATCATTGGATATATTACGATCAAAGGAATCTCAGCACTGATCTCTGTGGACTGGTTTGACAATTTGACAAACACCCTAGCAATGCTACTCTCTGACTTCTATAACCAAACCAGTACTGTATTTCATCTTACCAGCTCACCATAGATCACCACTGTACAAGGCTGTAGCAAATTCCTCCTCACCTCCCTCTACTTTAAAACACACATCACTTCCTTTTCCAAATCAGCCTTGGTTCAAATATGGGCAAAACAGCAGAATTCCAGAGGTGAGGTGAGAATGATAGTCCTTCAAGGAGACCGAGCAAAATTGGAATGTATGGCTATCAGAGGGCAAACTCTCAGCTGTTTGGAGTAGCACCTGATACATAGAAAGATGGTTGTGATTGCTGGGAAGGAGTCATCTCTGCAGGAGTTCTTGAGGGTAGTGTCCGAGGCCCAACATTTTCAGCTGCTTTATCAATGGCCTTCTCTCTATCACAAGGTCAAAGTGGGGATGTTCAGTGATGATTGCACAATGTTCAGCACAATTCAAGACATCTCCTACTGAAATAGTCCACATTCAAGTGCAATAACATCTGGCTTGGGTGGCATGGTGGTTCAGTGGTTAGCACTACTGCATCATGCTAAAATGCAGAGGCCGAATCCCTTTGCTAATTAAAACCAAACGCCTAGAAAAGGTCGCTGCGACTCATAATCGCCTAAAAGTGAGTAAAAAGAGAAATTGTAATTTCCACTATTTATTTTCCTAACTCTAATAGTGAACACTAAACAAAACTATTAACAAATCCAGATCCCTTTTTTTCTTAACTAATTACTACCTGACTCTGACTCTGTAAAATGCTGCTCCACTAACACAATTATTAAATATTACATTAACTTAATTTTTCAACGTCAATACAGATGGTCTTCTCTCCCATCAGGCTTCCTTCCTTTCCTTTCCAACTCTCCTCCCTGGGTCATCTTCCTTTTTACTGCTTTTACAGGGAAAGGTACATAGTGCCTTCTGAAGTTTCTTTTAGAGCAAGACATTAGACAGGCATTAGCTCTCTGGCTCTATGGCAATTTGTATGACCAATTTTCAAAATGCCCACTTTTTAAAATTCCCCCAACATAGTTCCTGCTCATTGATCCGATGTTGTCAATACAATAAATTCAAACAAAATTGGGTTTGAGTATCCCTGGGCATAATTTAAATTAATTGGTTAAATTTGAATTGTTGTCAAAACAGCACCCTAAACATAGGTATCCATTTAACAACTAATTATTAAATGTATCTATTTTGGAAAAGCCCATCTGTTAGCAATTCCATGTTCTTCCAGCCGGCTAGATTTTAAATTCTCTCCCTTTCTCCGTCTCTTCTCTCTCTTTTTGCTCAGCTAAGAACCTTCTCTCCCAACATGGCTCTTCTTTCCCTTTTTCTTCTCTCTTTCTTTTTGCGCCGCTAATAATCTTCTCTCCTTTTCTTTTTCGTGTTACTCAAACTGTTTTGTCTGCAATTGAATTTTAGCCATTTCCAAAGATTCTAATGGCCTTTGTGGCACATTTGAGCTATTTTGGTAATAACCTCATCTTTTTTCAGAGACACAGGCAATTCCAGCTCCACCTTGTCTGCCAATTGCAGCAGCTTTCCCTTGCTCACTTTTTGTAAAACTCCCAAAGTCACTTCTTCCACACCTGGAAAACATGTAGTAGCTGAAAGTGCCATTTCTCTCACTTTTAATCTAACCAAGTACAAGTATCTGAAATTAAGAAGATTCTTCCCACCTCAGTTTTATTTAAAGATCCAGGACACTAATTGCGAAGTATGTTTAAATCTGCTGGGACCTTTTGTTCAAATCTGTCCAGATTCTGTACCTGATCTGTCCAGATCTGCTAAACCAGTCCAACCTTGTCCAAATCCCAGACTGTATCTCTCCCAACCTGTCCAAATCCCAGACCAGCCCCCAAACTGTTAGACATGGAAGTCGAATCCCTCTGCTAATTAAAACTATCATCCAGAAAAACTTGCCTCGCCTCACAATCTGCTGAGTGAGTGAAAGAGAACTGCTAATTTCCATCATTTAAAAGGGAAATAGCTATTTATTTTCCTAACTAATAATGAACAGTAAACAAAACTAAACAAATCCAAGTCCCATTTTTCTTAACTAATTACTATCTAAAAATGCTGCTCCAATAACACAATTATTAAACATTACATTAACTTAATTTCTCAAAGTCAATACAGATGGTCTCCTCTCCCTTCAGTCTTCCCAACTCCGCTATCTTCTCCCTGGGTTTTCATTTTTACTGCTTTTACAAGAAAAGGTACCTTTTGATAGATAGTGCCTTCTGAAGTTTCTTTCAGAGCATGCTATTAGACGGGCAGTTAGCTCTCTGGTTCTATGGCAGTTGCTCTGACCAATTTTCAAAATGCCCTCTTGTTTTATCCCTCCACCATCGTTCCTGCTCATTGGTCCAATGTTGTCAATTCAAACTCATTTGGGTTTGAGTACCCTGGGCATAATTTAAAGTAATTGGTTAAATTTCAATTGTTGTCAAAACCTCAACCAAAACTTAGGTATCCATTTAACAGGTAGCCAATTGTTACGTGTTCTGGATTAGTGGTGCTGGAAGAGCACAGCAGTTCAGGCAGCATCCAAGGAGCAGCGAAATCCAAGGAGCCCGTCTCTTGGCTGTTCTGGCAGCTGACTATTTTAAATTTATTTTAAAATTCAGAAAACATTTTATATCTTAAAATGAACATACACTCGTTCAATTTCATAGTGCCAGGTACCCGGGTTCATTTCCACCCTCAGGCGACTGTCTGTGTGGAGTTTGCACATTTTCACTGTGTCCGAGTGGGTTTCTGCCAGATGCTGTGGTTTCCTCCCACTGTCCAAAGATGTGCAAATTGGGTGGATTGGCCATGTGAAATTCCCCAAGGATGTGTAGGATAAGTGCATTAGCCATGTGAAATGCAGGGTTACAAGGGATAGTGTTGAGGGATGGGTCTAGGTGAGATGCTCTTTGGAGGGTTAGTGTGAACTCATTGGGCCAAATGGCCTGTTTACACATTGAATGGATTCTACGAAACATTCCCCAGAATATTAATATATTTGTCTCTAGATTCACCATCCACCATGTCTTTCTCCTGTCTGAATACTGATGCAAAGTGGTGATTATGGATCTTACCCTCATCCTCAGGTTGTACTTGAATGGGGGAACCCTGTCCCGAGCTAACCTCTTGCTCCTTTTATAACATATAAGAAACCATAGGATTTTCCTTAATCTTCTTTTGCAAGATCATGTCATGGCCCTTTTTCTCCTAATTCCTTGTATCAGTTGTTTCCTGCTTTCTTTATATTCCTTGAGAGCTCTGTCTATCTTCAATCTAAATCATACACATGCTTCCGTTTTCTGTCCAAATAAGCTCCCAATATCGCTTGTCATCCAATGTTCCCAAATCCTTAATTTTCACAGGAACATCCAGGTCCTGAACTCTAACTAACTGGCCTTTAAAAGATTCCCACATGCCAGATGTAGATTTACTCTGAAACAGCCACCCCCAATCTACATACCCCTATTCCTGCCAAATATTATCGTAGTTTGTCTCTCCCAAGTACTAACACTTTCACCCGAGGACTATACACCCTTATGTGTAACTAACTTAAAATGTACGGAGATATGGTCACTGTTCCTGAATGGCTTTTGGGAGGACTGTAATACAACCCATCAAAGTAATCGTACCCTTCCTATTCCTGAGCTCTGCCCATATGGCCTCACGAGATGAGCCACCGAAGTTTCTTCCCGAAGTACAGCAGTCATATTCTCAGTAATCGGTAATGAAACTCTCCTATTTCTTTTACATCCCTCTCTGTCTCACTGGAAATATCTAAATCCTGGAACATTATTCCTCTTGAAACCAAAGGTGCCAAAATGAGGAAGAAAATGGCTGCATCTACTCTTGGCATGAAACATGGACATTGTTGGCTCTGTCTGTATTTATTGCCATTGAACTGGAATACTTGCCAGGTCATTTCAGAGCGCAGTTAGGTCTGGGATCACATGCAGCCAAATCAGGTAAAGATGGTGGATTGTCTTCATTAGTATTTGTGACAATTACTTTTATTTCCAGATCATTATTAAATTCAGATTTCACCATATGCCATGGTGGGAATCAAACCACCAGAATATTAGTCTGCATTACTCTTATAGTACCATTTCCACTATAGCGATTAACTGCTGACAGTATTTCTGCTGTTATTGTGAAACCAGACCAGGGCGTGCATTCACTCATGTGGACTTAGACTGAGGGGCGACCTTATAGGGGTTTATAAAATCATGAGGGGTATGAATAGGGTAAATAGACAAGGTCTTTTCTCTGGGGTGAGGGAGTCCAGAACTAGAGGGTATAGGTTTAGGGTGAGAGGGGCAATGTTTTCATCCGGAGAGTGGTGCGTATGTGGAATGGGCTGCCAGAGGAAGTGATGAAAGCTGGTATAATTGCAACATTTAAAAGGCATCTGGATGGGTATATGAATAAGAAGGGTTTTGAGGGGTATGGGCCAGGTGCTGGCAGGTGGGACTAGATTGGGTTGGAATATCTGGTCGGCATGGACAGATTGGTCAGAAAGGTCTGTTTCCATGCTATATATCTCTAATACTCTATGACTTGTTGGCCAACTAGATGCTGGCATCTGCAGAATTGCTGCCGTAATGCCCCTTTCTCTTCCTTTTCCTTATCCCCACCAGATAAAGGATCAGAGATGAGGAAGACTTTAGGGGATAGTTTGTGATTTGGGGGCTCATAAGGTGAGTGTTGCAGGGAGTCAGAACGACAGAAAGGGGAATGCCTGTCAGAGCCACCCTCTTCCCTAGGAGTTGGCTTCCTTGGTCTAGCAGCTCAGGAATTTACTCTAATTTAACCCAACCAAACTGACAATAATTTGCACAGTGACGTGCAGTTTGGGTTCAACCAGGGCCACCCAGCTCCTGAGCTCATTACAGCCTTATTTAAAACATGGATAAAACAGCAGAATTCCAAAGCTGGTGTGAGAGTGAAAGTCATTGATATCAAGGCTGCATTCGACCGAGTGTGGCATCAAGGAGACCAAGCAATACTGGAATCAATGGATATTGGGGCAAATTCTCTGCTGGTTGGAGTCATTACCTGGTATATAGGAAGATGGTTGTGATTGCTGGAGGTGCATTATCTCAGATCCAGGACAGCTCTCCAGAAGATCTTAAGAGCCCTCGGCCTAATCACTCAGCTGCTTCATTAATGACCTTTGCTCCATCATAAGGTCAGAAGTGGGAATATTCACAGATGACTGCACAATGTTCAGCATTATTTGTGTCATCTCAGATACTGAAACAGTCCAGGCTCAAATGCAACAACATCTGGATTGGACAAGTAGCAAGGAACATTTGCACTGCACAAATACCAGGCAATGGTCATCTCTAATAAGTGACAATTTCACCATCACCCATTGACATACATTGTTACCATCGCTGAATCCCTCAATATCAGCAGGCTGTGGCTTCCATTGAAGAGAAACGCAATTGGACTTGCCACATGAACACTGTGACTACATGAGCAGATCAAAAGCTAGGTGTACTTCAGCGAGTAATACACCGGCTGGCTCCCCAAAACCTGTCCACCGTCTACAAGACACAAGTCAGGAGTGTGATAGAATGCTCCCCACTTGCCTGAATGGGTACAGCTCCAACAAGAAGCTTGACATCATCCAGGACAAAGCAGCCTGCTTGCCTGTCACCACATCCACAAGCATCCATTCCATCCACCATTGATGCTCAGTACCAACAGTGTGTACTATCCACAAGATGCACAAAAATTCACCAAAGATCCTCAGATAGCACCTTCCAAATCCATGATCACTGCATATTAAAGGACAAGGGCAGCAGATATGTGGGAACACCACCCCCTGCAAGTTTCCCTCCAAGTCATTCACCATCCTGACTTGAAAAACTTCATAATTCCTTCACTGTCATTGGCTCAAAATCCTGGAATTCCCTCCTTAACAACTTGTTCAACCCACAAGACATAGACATCAACAGTTCATGAAGGCAGATCACCACCTCCTTCTTAAGGGCAGCAAGAGACAGGCAATAAATGCTGGCCAACCAGTGATGCCCACATCCCAAAAATGAATACAAAATAAGTCTGCATGCATAGTAATGGGATAGCCTAAAGATGTCTTGTTTTGCCTGGAGCTGCTAATTAAGAATTGACAACTTAAAGTCCTTAATTTTCATCAGTTTGGATCAACCACTGCCTTTCCCAATTTTTACTTAATTTCTGATGTGCTGCTGAGGCAAGCTGTCTTCACATTGCCACCTTCTTTCCTGTCTGCCACTTTCGTTGCCTGCTAATGTGGAGAAAACTTCTCCCATAGGGTTAATATTTCAGCTGAATTACCTTTAGTTCAGAGCCAAAACAAGGACCTGGAAGAGCGCATGAAACTGCACCAGTTTTTATCCTGAGAAGAAACATGCAAACATGCAAATTAGGAGCAGAAACCTGTTTTGCCATTCTATAAAACTGAGCTAACAGCCAGTCTTCTATGCATGCCAGAATGTTACTCTTTACAACATGAACTCCTGCTGTGCACAATAACATTTTATGTGGTACCTTGTGAAAGGCCTTCTGGAAGTCCATTCATCAGCAAGTTCCCCTTTATCCACTCTGAATGTTTCTCATCAAAGAATTTAAATAAATTGGTTAACCATAATTTCCCTTTCACTGAACTGTGCTGAGGCCTTCCTAATTGCCTTTGGGTTTTCCAACTTCTAACCACCTTGATGATTCTAACACCTCAACCATGACAAAGTTAATATCAAGCTAACTGACCTTCTATTTGCTATTTTCTGCCTTGTTCTGTCCATGAATAGGGGCTATGTTTGTTACTTTCCAGTCTGTTGGAACTTGTCCAGAATTGAATACATTTTTGAAAATTAACCATTGCACCTACTATGGCATAGGTTTAAGGTGAGAAAAGAAAGATTTATATGGGACCTGACAGGCTGTTATCAGGCAGAGGGTGGTGCCTGTATAGAACGAGCTGCCAGAGGAGGTGTTGGAGGAAAGTGTAAATTAGGATATTTAAAAGGCATCTGGATAGGTATCCAAACAGGAAGGTTTAAAGGAATACGGGCCAAACGCTGACAAATGCGACTTGATCAGATGAGCAAATGGGCCGAGAAGTGGCAAATGGAGTTTAAATTAGATAAATGTGGAAAGGCAAATCAGGGCAGGACTTATACACTTAATGGCAAGGTCCTGGTGAATGCTACTGAACAAAGAGACCTTAGAATGCAGGTTCATACTTCCTTGAAATTAGAGTTGGCGATAGACAGATAATGAAGAAGGCGTTTGGTTTCCTTGCCTTTATAGGTTAATACATTGAGTATAAGAATTGGGAAGTCATGTTGCAACTGTACAGGACATTGGTTAGGCCACTTTGGGAATACTGTGTTCAATTCTGGTCTTCCTGCTATAGGAAGGATGTTGTGAAACTTGAAAGGGTTCAGAAAAGATTTATAAGGATGTTGCCAGGTTGGAGGGTTTGGACCTTCACAAAATTTTTTCGTCACTTAGAATATAGAGAATAGAAATATATAGCACAGGAACAGGCCATTCGGCCCATGATGTCATGCCAAACATGGCACCAAATTATATTAATCCCTTCTGCCTGGCCTTCGTCCATAATCCCTCATTCCTTGCACCGTGCTTGACAGGGCCCTCAACTACATCCAATCTATCACTTGTGCTTCCACCCTTCCATCAATTACAACAGTGTGATCAGATCCCTCTTGTTCTTACTTTTATCCAATCAATCTAGTCATTCAAAGGATCATTCTCCACCATTTCAGACAATTCCAACAGAATGCCACCACCAAACACATCTTCCCCTCACTCCACCATGCGCATTTGGCAGGGATCGTTCCCTCTGGGATATCCTAGTCCATTCCTTGACCATCAACACTACCCCCCTTCCCATGTAATCGCAGAAGGTACAACACCTGCCCTTTCATGTCCTCCCACCTCACCATCCAAGGGCATAAACAGCTTTTCCAGGTTAAACAGCATTTCACCTGTACCTACTTCAATCTTATGTATGTATGTACAGCACCCATTGTGTCTGACTCAGTATTGGAGAAACCAAACACAGATTGAGTGACTGTTTTGCAGGACACCTCTGATCTGTTTGCAAGCCTGACCCTGATCTTCTCATTGTCATTTTAACAGTGTCCTGTTGCATGCCCATTGTCTGTCCTCGGCATACTGGAAAGCCCCAGCAAATCACAACAAAAACTGGAGAAGCAACATCTCATCTTAAACTAGGCACTTTACAACCTTCTGGGCTTGATATTGAGTTCAAGACCTTCAAATTGTGAACCCATCCCTTCCTTTTTTTAGCTTTGCTTGTTACATTCTCTATCACTATGTCCTCTCTCCCCTCCCCCAACTCCAGTAGGAGTCTTTCTTTTTTCCAGTTTGGCAGTTGGACACACTATTGTTCTGCTGATCTTTACGGGGTCCTATTCTGTCCATAGTCCTTCTTTTGTCCATAATGTATTTGTGGAATCCCTTTGGATTCTCCTTAGCCCTATCTGGTAAAGCTAACTTATGTCACCCTTTTGCCCTCCTGATTTCCCTCTTGAGAATAGTCCTACTGCCCTTACACTCTTCTAGGGATTCACTAGATCCTGCTGTCTACACCTGAAGTATGCTTCCTCCTTTTCCTTGGCCAAAACGTCAATTTCTCTAGTCATCCTGCATTCCCTACACCTACTAGCCTTGTCCTTCACACTAACAGGAACATACTGTTGTTATCTCATTTTTGAAAGTCTCTCACTTTCCAGCCATCCTTTTACCTGTGAATATCTGCCACCACATAACTTTTGAAAGTTCCTGCCTAATACCGTTAAAATTGGCCTTCCTCCAATTTAGAACTTTAATTTTTAGAACAGGTCTATCCTTTTCTGTAACTATTACAAAACTGATGGAATTATGATACTGGCCCCAAAGTGTTCCCCCAATGACACCTCAGTCACTTGCCCTGCCTTTATTCCCAAGAGAAGATCAACCTTTGCTCATTCTCTGGTAGGTACACCACATACTGAATAAGAACATTTTCTTATACACACTTAACAAATTCCAGTCCATCCAAGCCCTTAACACTATGGCAGTCCCAGTCTATGTTTTGGAAGTTAAAATCCACTACCATTACAATCGTATTCTTCTTACAGATAACCCTGAGATTGCCTTAGAAATTTGCTTCTCAATGACCTGCTGACCAATGGGGGGGTGGGGTCAAAAGTACAATCCCAATAAGGTGATCATCCCTTTCTTATTTCTCAATTTCACCCAAGTAACTCCACTCAATATCCTCCCTAAATCACACAACACCAGGTTATAGTCCAACAAGTTTATTTGTCAGAACAAGATTCGGAGCGCTGTTTCTTTCGTCAGGTAGTTTAGATACCCTCCAGTGTGGAAACAGGCCATTTAGCCCAACAAGTCCACACCGACCCTCCGACTAGTAATCCACCCAGACCCATTCCCCTATATTTACCCCTGACTAATGCACTTAACACTATGGGCAATTTAGCACGGCCAATTTACCTGATCTGCATGTCTTTGGACTGTGAGAGAAAACTGGAGCACCTGGAAGAAACACACGCAGACACGGGGAGAACATGCAAACTCCATACAGGCAGTGGCCCTAGGCCACTGTGCCGCCTTATTTTTAACTTTGTCCACCAGTTCAACACTGGCAACTCCACATTATATAGCTATAATGTTATCCCTAACCAAAAATGACATTTCCCCACTCCCTTTCCTCCTTTCTATCTCTCCTATAGAATCTATATCCTGGAATATTAAACTGCCAGTCCTATCCATCCCATAGCCACGTTTCCGCAGTCCAATGTTTCCAACCATACCTGAGTTCACCTACCTTACTTGTCAGGTCTCTTGCATTGAAGTAAATTTGGTTTATCAGTCTTACATCGCCCTCTGCCATGATCTTGCCTGCCATGACTGTCAGATTTGCTCCTTTGCTCAACTGCACCAGCCTTAGCCGATCTCTTCTCTCACGATCTCTCTGGGGCCTCCCCTTACTGGTTTAAATCATCCCAAGTAGCTCTAGCAAATCTCCCCACCAATATATTAGTCCCCTTCCAAATCAGTGCAACCTTCCCTTCTTATATAGGTCATTCCATTCCAGAAGAGATTCCAATGATCCAAAAATGAGAGCATGGTGCAAAGGGAATGTTGGTTGGGAAATCCTGCTTGGTTAATTTGCATTTTAATTTTTTTTTACATTTTTGAAGATGATTCTAAGATTTAACTGTTGTTCTTTTAAAGGAGAAGCTTGAAAGCAAAAAGGAAGCAAAGGTTTCATTTGAGGCCTGGAAGGCAAAGAAAAAAAGTGTGCTTAAAGAATCCTCCAGCAAGAAGAAAGAGGAGGAAAAGAAAAAGCAACAAGCAGAAGTAGAGAATGAACAGCGGAAGGAAGTAGCAAAGAAGGCAGTGAGAAATATTTATTCTGATCTATTATTATGTGGAATTTTAACTGACAAGATAATGGAGTAATGGACAGAACCCCACTGGTCCTCACCTACCACCCCACCAACCTCCATATACATCGTATCATCCGTCGTCATTTCCGCCAACTCCAAACGGACCCCACCACCAGGGATATATTTCCCTCCCCTCCCCTATCAGCGTACCGAAAAGACCACTCCCTCCGTGACTCCCTCGTCAGGTCCACACCCCCCATCAACCCAACCTCCATTCCCGGCACCATCCCCTGCAACCGCAAGAAATGCAAAACTTGTGCCCACACCTCCCCCCTTACTTCCCTCCAAGGCCCCAAGGGATCCTTCCATATCTGCCACAAATTCACCTGCACCTCCACACACATCATTTATGCATCCGCTGCACCCGATGTAGCCTCCTCTATATCGGGGAGACAGGCCGCCTACTTGCGGAATGTTTCAGAGAACACCTCTGGGACACTCGGACCAACCAATCCAAACACCCCATAGCTCAACACTTCAACTCCCCCTCCCACTCCACCAAGGACATGCAGGTCCTTGGACTCCTCCATCGCCAGACCATAGCAACACGACGGCTGGAGGAAGAGCGCCTGATCTTCCGCCTAGGAACCCTCCAACCACAAGGGATGAACACGGATTTCTCCAGTTTCCTCATTTCCCCTCCCCCCACCTTGTCTCAGTCAAATCGCTCGAAGTTAGCACCACCTTGACCTCCTTCTGCCTATCGCATTTCCAATACCCCTCTTCCAAGTCCCTCCTCCCTATCTTTTATCTTAGCCTGCTGGACACACTTTCCTCATTCCTGAAAAAGGGCTTATGCCCGAAACGTCGATTCTCCTGCTCCTTGGATGCTGCCTGACCTGCTGTGCTTCTCAACTGTCAGGGAGCATACCTCCACCAGTCAATCTCTCTAATGAGAGAACAATCATTTGCTTTGTGCGATAATGATGATTTTAAATTTTACTTTCACTAAATGCATGTGTGCCAAATCTCCAGTTATGACCATTTCATCAATGAGGCAAATCATATGTGGATTGCTTCAATGGCTGGATCGCCACATAGAACATATAACAGCACAGCAGGGGAACAGGCCCTTTGGTCCTTAACTTGGTGTTGCGTTAAGAAAACATATGGTGTTTTGGCTTTCATTACAAGGGAGATCAAGTTTAAGAGCTGTGAGGTTTTGCTGCATCTCTATAGGAGCCTGGTGAGACCACACTTGGAATATTGTGTCCTGTTCTGGTCACCCTATTATAGGAAAGATACAGAGGCTTTGGAGAGGGTACAAATAAGGTTTACCAGGATGCTGCCTGGACTGGAGGGCTTGTCTTACGAAGAGAGGTTGACTAAGCTTGGACGTTTCTCTCTGGAGAGAAGGAGGAAGAGAGGTGACTTGATCGAGGTGTACAACTAATAAGATGCATGGTTAAGTCACTCGCCAGGGACTTTTCCCCAGGGCAGGATTGACTGACATGAGGGGTCATAGTTTTAAGATATTTATCTTACATTAGGATTAATCCTCAGCACAACATCGTGGGTCAAAGGGCTTGTTCTATGCTGTACTTTTCTATGTTCTATGTAATCCAGCTGTCCTTATCCTGTGTTTGAGGAGTGACCATCTCCCTGTACGTTCTCTCAATTTCTCCCTCAGCCTCCCGGATGATTCATAATTCATCCAGCTCCAGCTCCAGTTCCCTAATTCGGTTTTCGAGGAGCTGGACTTGGGTGCACTTCCCGCAGATGTAGTCAGCAGAGATATGTGAAGTGTCTCTCACCTGCCACATTTTGCAGAAGGAACATGTAACTGCCCTATCAGCCATACCCCACTAATCTGAAAGCCCACAGAGGAGTAGACAAGGAAAAGAAGAAAAGAAAAAAAAAAGAGAAAACCTGAAAACTTATCGAGTTTACAGACTCTTAGTAAGGTTAGAGGAGGTGGGTGGAAGGGAGGCCCTACGGTGTAGGGTCTCAGGTTTAGATCTCACCCACTTAAAAATTTCCTGGGATCCCTCGTTTCTCTCCGCCCTCTCTCCTCGCCGCTCTGTTAAATTTGGAGGCCTGACTCTCGAGGTAAGTCCCTTTTTAAGTGGGCTTGGTTCAAGAACTCCCCACATTCATTCGGGCTTGGTCCAGGAGTTCCCCACATACATTCAGGACACTACCAATGCCCTTCACCTCCTGTATGACATTTGTTTCTCCAGCCCCCAATGCCTTACCTTCACCATGACATCCAGTCCCTGTACATGTTCAATCATCATGACAAAGGGCTCTAAGCCCTCTGTATCCTGCTCTCCTGCCGACCCAACCAGTCCCTTTTCCACCAACACACTCATTCGATTGGTGGAACTGGTCCTCGCCTTCAACAACTTCTCCTTTGAATCCTCCCACTTCCTTCAGATCAAACGGGTAGTCATGGGCACCTGCCTGGGTCCTCACAAACCTGCCTCTTTGTAGGATATGCAGAACATTCTGTCTTCCGCAGTTACACTGGCACCACCTTTTCCACCGCTACATTGTTGACTCTATCGGCGTCCCCTCGTGCTCCCACAAGGAGGTTGTACAGTTCATCACTTCACTAACACCTTACACCCTGACCTTAAGTTCACTTGGACCATCTTGGACACCTCCCTCCCCTTCATGGATCTCTCTATCTCCATCTCTGGTGACCAAAAACACATGGAAATCTATTTTAAATCCACCGACTCCCACAGCTACCTCTTCCCCCACTGCCTCCTATAAAAACACTGTACCTTACTCCTAATTCCTCTGCCTTTGCCATATCTGCACCCAGAAGGAGCAATTCTACTCCAGGACTTCCCTGATGGCCTCCTATTTCAAGGACCACAATTTCCCCTCCGACATGATCAACAATGCCCTCCAGTGCATCTCCTCCATAACCCACGCCTCTGGCCTTGAATCCCACTCCTCCAACCTCAACAAGGATAGAATCCTCCTCGTCCTCACCTTCCACTCCACCAATCTCCAGTTACTGCGCATTATCCTCCACCATTTCCATCACTTACAATCAGATCCTACCACCGCAGATATACTTCCTTCCCCAGGTGTAAAACCTGCACCCACAACTTCCCCCTCACCTCCATGGAAAGCTGCAGAGGATCTTTTCACACCATGGGCGGGTTGGACCGAAGGGTCTGTTTCCATGCTGTACATCTCTATGACTCTATGACCTCATCTACTGTGTTTGCTGCTCTCAACGTGGTCTCCTTGACATCAGATAGGCAGGACACCAACTCGCAGAAGGTTTCAAGGATCATCTCTGGGACACACGCATGAACAACCCCACCACCCTGTTGCCGACCATTTCAACTCCCCCTCCCACTCCACTAAGGGTCTTGGTCCTCCGCCACCTCCAAATCAAAGCTACCTGACAACTGGAGGAAGAATGCCTTATCATCCGTGTTGGGACCCTCGAAACACATGGCATCAACTCGACTGACTAGTTTCCAAATCTCCCCTTCCCCCACCTCATCCCAGATCCAACCCTCCATCCTCTTGAAATGTCCTATCTATCCATCTTCCTTCCCACCTTTCTACTTCAACCTCTCCACCGTCCTACCACCATCACCACTCACCTGGATCTACTTATCGCCTGCCCAGCCACCTTCCCCCACCCCACCCTGCTATTTTTCTCTCAGCCCCTCCCAACCCCCTCTTCCCTCCCGACACTCTTGATGAAGTGCTTATGCCCGAAATGTCAACTCTCCTACTCCTCAGATGCTGCCTGACCTGCTGTGCTTTTCCAACAACACACTTCTCAACTCTGATCCCCAGCATCTGCAGTCCTTACATTTCCCCTGGCCCTCAATATACTCTTTCTGCTTCCCCTCTCATTGCTGTGATGAGGTGTACACCCAAGTGAGATTCCATCCACCTTTCTGGCCCTCATATGGAAAATCATTGAACCTCTTGTGTCACTTTATTCATTTTGAAGAAGACGCATTTGTGCTGCTCAATTCTTCGATCACTTCCACCACACTTGTTTGATTTGAGACCCTCTTTCTCCCAATGATGGGTTACAGCGCTTCACTGTACTCCTTTATAGGGTAAAGGATTAATTATACTTTTAATAATCACTATTGAGCATCTGTGCAAGAAGCCGTTGCAATGATGATATTAGAAAAAGATGGAACTGGTCTGAATAAGTTTTCTCTTATCCACACCCATGCCCTGTGTTGCGTTTAGTACAACCTATTAATGTTCATTTACCTGTGCTTAAACTTAAGACCATAACATTAATTTAGAATTCAGCCATTCTGACCCCTACAATAGCCTGTTTATCTAGAGATCGTTCCATTGATGGAGGGGATAATACTCACTTCTGCATTCTATGACAGGTCAGGAACCCCGGAGTAGGATGCTTATGTTTTGTTTGAGTTAAACATCTATGACAGTCCCTCCTCCTCTATAAACAAACTGGTTCCTGGCTGGATTTTGTCCTCCTCTTCTGCAAAAACATCAGTTCCATTAAAATTTTGATTGTTGATTCAAATTTTGTATTTAATATAAGAAACACTTGTTCTTGGTCCTTAGAACCCAACTTTTACTTTCCTAATCATAAATATCTAACATGATAGGCTTTGTTTTGTCCATTTTTAGCAATGCGGACTAATCAGAGATGTCAAGATTAGAGTGGTGCTGGAAAAGCACAGCGGGCAAAAGCCCTTAAACGTCGATTTTCCTGCTCCTTGGATGCTGCCTGACCTGCTGTGCTTTTCCAGTACCACTCTAATCTTGACTCTGATCTCCAGCATCTGCAGCCCTCACTTTCGACTAATCAGAGATGTGTTAATCTAGTAGTTACATTAACGAACAATTCAACTAAATGTCCTTTTTCTGATAGGCTTTTGAAAAATGGAAAGAAGAGAAAGATACGCATCAGATGGAAAAGCTTAAGAAACAAAAAGAAATTGAGAAAGAGAAAAAGAGAAAAGAAAGGGAACATGTAACTGAAAAGAAGACAGAAAATATTGCAGCATTAATTAAGTGGTAGGCAAATTGCATCCTTGCATTGTTCTAAAACTGTATGTTCAGGCGCATGCAGATTACATTTGTTAAATTCATGCTATTATCTGCAAGTTATACGGGAACATTGAATATTTCCCATGATTAGGTATTTACAAAGCCTCCTAATTATCCCCAATATCCATACGATTAATACCCCTGAACAGAGATTTTCTCTGCTGTTGTCTGTGAAGATTACTGTAATTGATGAGTTGCATCATGAGTTTGGATTTTGCATCAGAGCACAAACATGAAGAACTTAAAATTTGTGTCACTTTTCTCTGCTGAGTCAAAAATGGGAATTCTGACTCTGAAATATCTTGTGCTTCCATCTCCCAGATTCGTTATTGTCAAATGACTTGGCACTCTACTCACAATGTTTATATGAGTTGCTCCTGGTTTGTAGTAGTTCTGCTGGATGTTGCTGATGTCTGATTACTAGGCCATTGTTGACCTGGGTGAGGCGCTATCCCTTAACACTAAGTATCAAAGAACAAGCAGGACTGCATATTACTGACACCTCTCATGAGTTTGTTGACCTGGTCAAGCTTCACACCTTACTTCATAAGCCCTTGCACAAAGCTTAGTTATGAAGGAGTCAAATTATTGAGGAACCTTTTACTCAGATTTTGGAGGAAGAAGTGTATTCCACCAAGTACACACCCCAGAGATATTTTTGGGTTATGAATATGTTACCCATATTTGCCTAACAATATTGTACCTACAAATGTAATTCCAGCAGGTAAAACATTATAGGTGATAGTCATGGCATGTTAATGAAGACACAGAGGTTCCTGAGTTTTCAAGATGGGTAGGCTTCGAGAGTGTGGTGCTGGAAAAGCACAGCAGATCAGGCAGCATCCAAGGACCCTTCATCAGGAACCATGAAGAGCTTATGCCCAAAATGTCAATTCCCCTGCCCCTTGGATGCTACCTGATCTGCTGTGCTTCTCCAGCACCACACTCTTGACTCTGATCTCCAGCATCTGCAGTCCTCACTTTCTCCAAGATAAGTAGGCTGACCCATATAAGAACATAATATTAAAACTTTAACCCACCATCTTGAAACAGAACATTTGCTGCCCACCCAGTGAAGTTCTCTGGTTGTCCTTCTAAACTTCATGTGAGCCTGGAAGACTCCTTCCAGTGGCTTTTATTTTCCATAAAATTTTGTTTTGAAACTACATAATTATCTTTCCAATACAAAATGAAAGAATGAACTTAAAATTTGTGAAGAGATTAATAATTATCATTTTCATGTCTGAGATGTAACATGTTACTTTTCATTTCCTCACTGTTCAAGGCACCAAACATTCCATAGTGAAGTAGCAATTTGTGATTTTTGTTTAATTTTAGTATTTTGTAATCACTACTTACAGGGTGAACTCCTCTGCATTGGGGAGACCTAATGCTGATTGGGTAGTGCTGATCATAGTCCAGTTCACAAGCATGACTTGAAGTGTCTGGGGATCTGTGACATTAATTCACCCCAGTCTTGCTTTCATGCTCACATCCTTGGCTGAGAGCAATGTTCCAACGAAACTCAGTGCAAGTTTGAGGAACGGCAGTTCATCTTTTGATTAGGCACTTACAGTATTCCAGACTCAACGCTGAGTTCAATCATTTTGACTGTAAACTCATTTTTATTTATTTCTTTGTACTCCTAAATTTCTCTTTCCTTCCTTATTTATGCTTTAAAATAATAGCACAACTGCTCTTGGCACATATTTTGTTTCCTTGTTTCTTTGCATGTCAGTTCAGTCCTTTAAGACTAACATTTCTGTCATTCAAATATCTCTTCCTTTCATCCTTTACCTAATCATTCTTTGATCAAAACTTTTCACGGTCTTTGCCTGAAATGGATGAAAACTTGTGCTGCTTCCAAGAGCCAGGCAGATGAACTGCATTTGAGGGAGGCCATAATTATGAATCTCAATGGTGGAATGGACTTTAGCAATCCAATTCTGAAAACTTTAGAGATAGGTCAAATTTCCTGATTGCTAGAATCAGGAGGCATTTTTACATTTGTACTTGGATTTCATGAATACTCATGAAAATACCAGCTCAGATAAACAATTGTGTATAATAGGCATTCAGCTTGCAAAGATATTTAGGAACAGTGGAGAGCCCAGAGTAACACATGCGAAAGTAAAAAGATTAGCATAGGCTTAGAGGATCAGAAGTAGAGAAGAAGTGTCAAGCACAATGCTGACTCGATGGATCACTGCCATGTGTTTGCAGATCACCCCAATCTATATAATGATGGCACAGAACAATCCTGTTATCCTTTTTGACATGAAAGTAATGAAATTAGTGAATAGAATACAGAATATCCTTTATTGTCACATTGTAGAAGTACAGTGAAAAGCTTTTACAAATGCTGCCTTTTATGGTGCCACCTTAGGTACAAGTACCAAAGTACAAATCTTGGATGCAGTAGAGAAATAAAAAATAATTTAAAAAATAAGTTTGAAAGAAGACATTATGAAAGGATTGACATTACAGTAAAGTAAAAAAATTCAACATTACATTGTAGCAGCTCAGCAGAATGCCTCCACATGTAGTCTGACCGCCTGCACCAGACCGCAGTCCAACAGCCATCTGCTCCAAGCCTCCAATCCGCTCTGTACCAAGGTAAGTTCCAGGACAGCCTCCCTCGCGCCGGTCTCCGCCTGGGACTGCCTCCTGTCACGCTGTTCTAGAGCTTGCTGCCCACATACTGCTCCAGGACTGTCAGCCCATGCACCATTGTGGGATTTGCTGCCTGCATTCTGTCCCGAAATTCATAGCTTACACGCCTTTCTATGCTCACTGAGCATAGAACATTACCGTGTAGTGCAGGCCCTTCGGCCCTGGATATTGCGCCAACCTGTGAAACCAACCTGAAGCCCATCTAACCTACACTATTCTATTTTCATCCATCTGTCTATCCAATGACCATTTATATGCATTTAAAGTTGGCGAGTCTACTACTGTTGCAGGCAGGGCATTCCACACCTCTACTACTCACTGAGTAAAGAACCTACCTCTGACATCTGTCTGATATCTATCACCCCTCAGTTTAAAGCTATGTCTCCTTGTGCTAGCCATCACCATCCGAGGAAGAAGGCTTTCACTGTCCACGCTATCTAACCCTGTGATTTTCTTATATGTCTCAATTAAGTCACCTCTCAACCTTCTTCTCTCTAACAAAAACAGTCTCAAGTCCCTCAGCCGTTCCTCCTACGTTCTTCTCTCCATACGGGGCAACGTCCTAATAAATCTCCTCTGCACCCTTTCCAAAACTTCCTCATCCTTCCTATAATGCAGTGACCAGAACTGTACACAATACTCCAAATGTGGCCGCACCAGAGTTTGTACCCCTTGCAGCATGGCCTTATGGTTCCGAAACTCAATGTCTCTACCAATAAATGCTAACACACCATTTGTCTTCTTAACAACCCTACCAACCTGGGTGACAACTTTCAGGGATCTATGTACCTGGACACCGAGATCTCTCTGCTCATCTACACTACCAAGATTCTTAGCATTAGCCCAGTATCTTTATTCCTGTTGCTCCTTCCAAAGTGAATCACCTCAAACTTTTCTGCATTAAACTCCATTTGCCACCTCTCAGCCCGGCTCTGCAGCTTATCTATGTCCCTCTGTAACCTGCAACGTCCTTCAGCACTGTCCATAACTCCACCAACCTTAGTGTCATCTGCAAATTTACTAATCCATCCTTCTGTGCCCTCATCCAGGTCATTTATAAAAATGACAAACAGCAGTGGCCCCAAAACAGATCCTCGTGGTACACCACTAGTAAATGAACTCCAAGATGAACATTTCCAATCAACCACCACCCTCTGATTTATTTCAGCTAGCCAATTTCTGATCCAAACTGCTAAATCACCCTCAATCCCATACCTCCACATTTTGTGCAATTGCCTACTGTGGGGTACCTTATCAAGCGCCTTACTGAAATCCATATACACCACATCAACCACTTTACCCTCATCCACCTGTTTGGTCACCTTCTCAAAGAATTCAATATGGTTTGTGCAGCACGACCTACGCTTCACAAAACCGTGCTGACTATCCTATCTCTTATAATCTTTTCCAACAGTTTATCCACAACTAATGTAAGGCTAACTGATCTATAATTACCAGGGTTGTCTCTACTCCCTTCTTGAATAAAGGGACAACATGTGCTATCCTCCAGTTTTCTGGCACTATTACTGTAGACAAAGACCACAGTACTGTAGTACTGTAGATAAAGACCACAGCCAAAGGTCTGCAATCTCCTCCCTGGCTTCCCAGAGAATCAAAGGATAAATCCTATCTGGCTCAGGAGACTTTATCTATTTTGACACTTTCCAGAATTGCTAAGACCTCGTCCCTGTGAATCTCAATCCCATCTAATCTAGTAGCTTGTATCTCAGTATTCTCCTCGACAACGTTGTCTTTTTCCAACATGAATACTACTTGCACTCTGTTCTCGGGAACGCAGCCTGTGTGCTGCTCTGAGACTTGCAGCCCTATCCTGTTCTGGGGCTCGCAGCCCATGGGCCCATATTGGGGGCTCACAGTCCATACAATGTTCCCGGGGCTCACAGCCCATGCCCGCACTGGGGGCTCACAGCCTATACAATGTTCCGGGGGCTCAGAGCCCATGCCCCGCACTGGGGACTCACAGCCCACACAATTTTCCTGGGGCTCACAGCCCATGCCCCACACTGGGGGCTCACAGCCCATACAATTTTCTGGGGGCTCAGAGCCCATGCCCCGCACTGGGGGCTCACAGCCCACACAATCTTCCTGGGGCTCACAGCCCATACAATGTTCCCGGAGCTCACAACCCATGCCCCGCACTGGGGGCTCACAGACCATACAATGTTTCTGGGGCTTGCAGCCCATGCACCGCACCGGGGGCTCACAGCCCATACAATGTTTCTGGGGCTTGCAGCCCATGCACCGCACCGGGGGCTCACAGCCCACACACCGTTCCGGGGTTCACTGTCCATGCTCTGTTTGGGGGCTTGCAGCCATTTCCTATTCCTGGGCTTGCAGCTGGTACGCCATTCATGGGCTCGTAACCCACACGCTATTCTGGGGCTCGCATTCCTCGCATCATTCCCGGGGCTTGCAGCACTCGCATCGTTCTGGGGCTCACTACCCACACTGTGCTCCAGGAGCTTGGAGCCCACATCATGTTCCACGGCTCACAGCTGACATGCTGCTCTGGGACTCGCAGCCCCCACTCTGTTCCAGGTCTTGAAGCACATGCACCGCTTCAGAGGCTCACTGCTCGTGCACCATTCCAGAGCTGGCAGGCTGCATGCCATTCCGGGGCCCACGCACAGTCCTGAGGCTGGCATCCCACATGCCATTCTGGGCCTATAACCCTATTTGAGGGTTTGCAGCCCTTACACTATTCCAGGGCTTGCAGCCCACACACCACTCTGCGGCTCACAATCCATGAGCCTGTCTGGGGCAGGCAGCCCGCACAACGTTTCAGGGCTCGCAGCCGAACTGTTGTTTTGGAATTTGCAGCCCATGCTCTGTTCCTTGGCTCGCTGCCTGACCTCAAAGCATCATAGATTCCCTACAATGCGGAAACAGGTCCTTCGGCCCAACAAGTCCACACCGACCCTCCAAAGAGTATCCCACCAAGATCCATCCCCCTACCTTTTAACTCTACATTTACCCTTGACTAATGCACCTAGCCTACACATACTTGTACAGTATGAACAGTTTAGCATGGCCAATTCATCTAACCTGCGCATCTTTGGACTGTGAGAGGAAACCGGAACTCAGCGTTCCAGGGCTCACAGCCCACTCGCCGTTCCAGGGCCTGCAGCCCACATGCCGTTCCAGGGCCCCCAGACCACTCGGCGTTCCAGGGCCTGCAGCCCACTCAGCTTTCCAGGGCTCAGTGCCCACTCAACGTTCCAGCGCTCGCATCTGAAAGACTAAGAGCATTGTGGAAGACCGCGCACACCCCTCACTCAAAATCTTCTCCCTCCTGCCATCTGGCAGAAGGTACTGGAGTATTCAGTTTCTTACAACGAGACTGTGCAACAGTTACTTCCCCCAAGCCGTTAGGCTCGTTAACACTGTATGATCGGACTCTTTCCCATCTGAAATTCTTTACACGACTTCAAATTGCTGCTAGAACAATGTCTATTAATTATCACTATTTGATTGCACTGTAATTTGTGTGCTTTGCACTTCTTATGCTCTTTATGCAGCCCTGTGTATGAAGGTGTAGTTTGTGCTGTCCATGTAGCACCTTGGTCCTGGAGGAACGCTGTCTCGTTTTTTTACTGTATCAGTTGTATATGGTAGAAATGACACATAAAATCTACTCTACTACTACTCCACTATATTCCAGAAAGTGATTATTCTCAGATCCAGCTACTCAATGAAAGCTGCCTTTGGCAAGGATTAGGATGCAATCCCATGCTGGTGGTATCGAAGCTGGTAGCAGCCCTAAACTACTTTGCTGGTAGTTTCATCCAAGTCTTACTGGGAACCTCTGTGAATTGTTCTAGCCAGGCATCTACAGTGCATCCTCTTCAGAAGATCTGATTTTTCTGAAATTTTACATTGATCCAGAGATACAATCAGTGAGTCCAATGGGCTTTGCTGCAGTTTCATGATTTCATGTGAAAGGAACATAGGGAACATGTCGCACCTGCTTTACCACTTAATACCACTTAATAACTTATGGAATACTTCAACACCTTTTACCCTCACGATTCCCACAAGTCTTTACAGTACTGGGATTCAGAAATCTAACAATGCCTATTTTAGCTATACTCAGAGTCGGAGTTATCACAGCCCCAGTGAGAAATGTTCTGCATTATCTGTTTCTCTTATTAAAGTGGATAACATCATATTTGTCCACGTTATATTTCATTTCCAATGTTCTTATCAATTTACAATGATGGATTATACTATAGGCCTCCTAATAGCCAGTGGGATCTGGAGGAACAGAGATGTAGGGAGAACATGGAAAGATGTAAAAACAACAGAATTGTTGCAGTAGTTGATTTTGACCTGCCCAACATTGACTGGGACTCTCTTGGTGTCAGGGTCTTTGATGGAGCAGATACATCCAGAAGAGTTTCTTGAAAGAATATGTAGATAGTCTAACTTGGCAAGGGACAATATTGGCATTGTACTGGGGAATAAGCCTGGCCAAGTGATCAAAGTTTCAGTGAGGGAGCATTTTAGGAACAATGTTTGTAATTCCATAAAGTTTAAGACAGTTATAGAATTGAGGGAAGGCTTAGTACAATAGTACGAAAAAGGAACTGGAGAAATTAAATAGTGAGCAGCTGTTTAAGGATAAATCCACATCTAAAGTGTGGGAGTCTTTTGAAGGCCAGTTGATCCGAGTTCAGGATCAGCATGTCCCTTTGAGGATGAAAGATAAGGTTGGCAAGATTCAGGAAACCTGGATGACAAAAGATATTGAAAGTTGAGTCAAAAAGAAAAAGGAAGCATATGTAAGGGTTAGAAAACTGAAATCAGACAACGTCCTTGAGGAATATAAAGGAAACAGGAAAGACCTTAAATAAGGAATTCGGAGGACTAAAAGGGCCATGAAATATCCTTAGCAAGTAAGGTAAGGAGAACGCTAAGGCATTTTAGGAGCAAGAGGGTAGCTACGAAAAGGATAGGTCCACAGAAAGACAAAGGAGGGAATTTATGTGTGGAGCCTGAGAAAGTGGATGAGTTTCTTAATGAGTACTTCACATCAGTATTAATCAAAAAGTTTAGATTACGGGGGGTATGTTGATATTAAGAAGGAGATAGTGGGTGTCTTGAAAAATAAAATTGGATAACTCTCCTGGGCCTGATGTGATCTATTCCAGAATACTGAGGGAGGCGAGGGAGGCAAGTGGGGGGATACAGTTGGGGCCATGCCAGAGATTTGTATCCTATTTAGCCACAGATGAAGTCCTAGAAGACTGGTGAATAGCCAACGTTGTTCCTTTGTTTAAGAAAGGCAACTGGGATAATCCTGGAAATTATACACTGGTGAACTTTCCATCAGTGGTAGAGTAAATGAATGTTTCTTAAATTGGAGTATCCTAGTTATGGGGAGAGTTTGGACAATCTGGATAGTTATTGCTGGGGTGTCAGAACCTGAGGGGCAATTTGACAGAGGTATATAAAATTATGAGAGGCATGAATAAGGTTGGAGTTGTTTTCCCAGGGTGAAAAAGTCACACACTAGATTAGATTACTTACAGTGTGGAAACAGGCACTTCGGCCCAACAAGTCCACACCGACCTGCCGAAGTGCAACCCACCCAGACCCATTCCCCTATATTTCACCCCTTCACCTAACACTACAGGCGATTTAGCATGGTCAATTCACCGCACATTTTTGGACTGTGGGAGGAAACCGGAGCACCCGGAGGAAACCCACGCAGACACGGGGAGAACGTGCAAACTCCACACAGTCAGCCACCTGAGGCGGGAATTGAACCTGGGTCTCTGGCACTGTGAGGCAACTCTGCTAACCACTGTGCCACTGTGCCGGCAAAGATTTAATGTGACAGGAGGGAGGGTTTAAAGGAGATTTACAATGCAAGGCAAGATTTTTTCACAGTTGAAACTTTATTGCTGGAACAGCACAGCAGGTCATGCAGCATCCAGGGAACAGGAGATTCGACGTTTCGGGCACAGGCCCTTCTTCAGGAATGAGCAGAGAGTGTTCAGCAGGAGAAGATAAAAGATAGGGAGGAGGGACTTGGAGGAGGGGCGTTGGAAATGTGATAGGTGGAAAGAGGTCAAGGTGAGGGTGATAGGTCGGAGTAGGATGGAGGCGGAGACGTCGAATCTCCTGTTCCCTGGATGCTGCATGACCTGCTGTGCTGTTCCAGCAATAAAGTTTCAACTTTGATCTCCAGCATCTGCAGACCTCACTTTCTCCTCGAAGATTTTTTCACAGACAATGTGGAATGCTCCCCCAGAGGAGATGCTAGAAGCAGATAGAAAACCAATATTTAAGAGGCATTTACGCAGGTGCATGAACTGGCAGAAATACCATGTGCAGATAGATGGGATTAGTTTAGAATGGCATCATGGTTGGCACAGACATGATGTGCCAAAGGGCCTGTTCCTAAACTGTATTTTTCTGCATTCCAAATCTGTACAAATCCTCCTGAAATCACCTTCACATCTTCCAAAGATTGCTGCTTACTTTTGTAATCATCTGCAGATTTTGAAATGTTACATTTGGTCTCCAAATAAATATCAAATCACTGATCTTTATCATGAAAGCTGGGGTTTAAGTACTAATCCGTGTGGTATTATTATTCATAGATTGCAGATGTGAGAAATACCCAATTATTGCTCCTCTTTGTGTCTTCCTCACTGAGGGTTGTTTTGGTGTTTTTGGTGTTTTGTTTCAAACATTTTGAGGGATTTCTTGCTGAATTTTATCACAGACTCCTCATTAATTACATACCCCACCCCCTTTGGTGTTCCTCATGTCCGATTCTGTCCCCTTCTTACCAAATCTTAAGAACAACTTGCTGAATATCTATTGAATCGCAAAATCATGGAATCACTGGAAGACTGGCATCCCTTGCTCCTGCACTATCTTTAAAGTCCCATTTTGCACAGTTAGACTGGAGCTGCCCTACATTGTTCCTGATATTTGCCCCAGGCATGACAGTTGGAGAAATAAGTACGCTGCTTTGCAGACAGAGACCTGGAGTTCCTCCTGGACAACTTGGTGCCAATGTGGGTATCACTTCCTCCATTATCAACAGTGGAGGCCACCATCCCTAGTCCGAGATTGTCAAAACAGCAACCAACTCAGGTATCTATTTCACAGCCAAATGTTGCATATTTTCAATTTTCCAGTACACTTTGAGATTGCTAGCTAGTCATATGTCAGGTGCTTGTAAGCTGTCAGTGCAAAACAGCATTCTCTTAAAGATACAGTACACACCTTGAACTTCATAACATTTAAAAGAAATGGAATATAAAAGTAGGAAAGTTTTGCTAACCCTGTGCAAGGCGCAAGTCAGACCTGTGATGGAGTACTATGAATGGTTTCAGGCCCCTTATCTTAGGGTAGATTGATTGATTGAATTGGAGGCAGTCCAAAAAAGGTTTACAAGGCTGTTAGCAGGTATGAGAGACTGTCTTTTGAGGAGAGATTGAGTAGAATGGGCCTGTACTCATTGGAATGAGAGAAGTCTTTATTGAAACATAAATTTCTTAATGGACTTGACAGGGTAGATGTGAAAAGGTGATTTCTCCTTGTGGGAGAGTCAAAGACTAGATGGCATAGTCTCAGAATTAGGTTCACACATTTAAGACAGAGGTAAGTCAGAATTTCTTCTCTCAGAATGTTATGATTTTCTGGAATTCTTTATTATAGTTGATGTTGAGACTGTGCAATTAAATGTGTTCAAGGATGAGACAGATTTTTAATCAACAAGGGAATCATGAGTGATGGGGAAAAGGCAGGAAAGTGGAGTTGAGGAGTAACAGATCATTGGTTCAAACTTGATGGACTGAATGGTGTACTTCTGCTCTTACGTCTATGGTTTTAAATGTTCTTTTACAACAATATTATTAATTAGCTTTTTTTCATTAGATTAAACAATATTTAAAATAGTCTGTCCACTAGTTGGCTCATTCCTATGCTGCTCTAGAAAAGCATCCTTAAGACACACCAGAAACTTAACTTCCAGAGTTTTAGTGTTTATTAGGATGCCCATTCTACGTGTAGACTTCAGTCATTCATGTTTACTGTATTATTCAGGCTACAAGTTTCTCTCATCTACCTCTTAATACCTTACACACTGTTACCACTACTATTTGGTTGCCTATACATATCCCAACCAATGTTTGCTGGCTGTTGCTGTTTCTAACATCCACCGAACCAAATTTCACACATTGCTCTTCAAATATGAGATCCTTCCTTACTAATGTATTGACCCCATCTCATATTATTACAACTCTACCTCCTTTGGCTTCTTGTCTGTTCTTCTTGAACATTGAATACCCTTGAATATTCAGTCCCCAATCCTAGTTATCATGCAGCCATGTTTTTAGAGTGGCAATTTTATCATAACTGTATACCTCAGTTTGTGCCTTTCAATCATTTCTCTTGTGAATGGAATGCCCTTTGTATTTTTAACATCATTCCATACTTGTGGCATACTCGATTCTTGACTTTGTTTGACCTATCTTCTAATTTCCCGAGCAGCTACTTGACTTTGTGTTACCAACTTTATTTCCTTACAATTTGGATTACACCTCAGGTTCCTGACCAACCAAAGCCCAACAGCACTTACACAACTTGGTGAGGATATCAGTCTCCAGATCTGCTAAGATGGGCGGCACGGTGGCACAGTGGTTAGCACTGCTGCCTCACAGCGCCAGAGACCCGGGTTCAATTCCCACCTCAGGCGACTGTCTGTGTTGGAGTTTGCACATTCTCCCCGTGTCTGCGTGGGTTTCCTCCAGGTGCTCCGGTTTCCTCTCAGTCCAAAAATGTGCAGGTTAGGTGAATTGGCCATGCTAAATTGCCTGTAGTGTTAGGTGTAGGGGAATGGGTCTGGGTGGGTGCACCTCAGCGGGTCAGTGTGGACTTGTTGGGCTGAAGGGCCTGTTTTCACACTGTAAGTAATCTAAGTAAACCATCCAGCTTATGCAGGTTCCAGAACTAGTGGCAGTGCCTCCTTACACAAGTTTCAATTGGTCAATCATCCTGTTCTAATATTAACAGACTCATGGCATTGAGAGTAATCTTGAGATTACTGTACTTACGATCATGCTTTCTAATTGCTTGCCCACATCCCTGAAATCTGCTTTCTGGACCTCACCCCTCTTGCCAATGTGGACCATGACTTCTGGCTGACTCCCTTCCCTTGAAGAATACCTTGCAGCTACTCTGTGACATCCTTAACCCTGACACTAGAGAGCCAACACACCACTTTGGAGTCATGTTTAATGCTGCAGAAACATCTGTCAAATCCGCTAACTGTGGAATTTTCAATCACCATTGCCTTTCTATTCTTCATACTCCCATTGTAACTACTGAGATGTCCTTGGTACCATGAACACATTTCCAGCTGCAGTACCTTGAAGGACCATAAGCTGTAGTCTCCCGGGTTCACCTCAACTCGGCCGCTGCTCCCACTCACTTCTTCATACTCCCATTGTAACTACTGAGATGTCCTTGGTACCATGAACACATTTCCAGCTGCAGTACCTTGAAGGACCATACCTTCACATGTTTTTAAAATGGAATACTGAATAACAAGAAAGATGCAATCGGGCACTCCTGCACCTGCCTGGTTATCTTAGACTGCCTGGTCGTCACCCATTCCCTCTCTGCCTCGAAATTTAGGATCTCCGCGTTATCACCTTCACATACATGCTCCCTTTATTGTTCTTTGCTTCATAGCTGCAGAACAGTGATTGCAGCTGTTGCTTACTCCAAACCTGAGAGTTCAAGCTTGTGAAGCTAGTTGACACATCCTGCATTTGTGTTTGACTGGCTCCAAGACTGATATGTTCATGACTTTACCCATACCACAAGATATACACTCTTCTTGGCCCATCCTGTAATTCTAAAAATTATTTGTTAAACTTGGAATAAGAAAGAGCTTACTACAAAAACTTAACAAACCATTTTTCAGAAAATGCCTACACAAACTAAACAACCAATTTTCACTTGAGAATTATGGATTATACTGCATAGAGGAAGCCCTTCAGTCCATCGCGTCTATACTGACAAAAATACATTGCTACCTACACTAGTCCCACTTTCCTCCACTAAGTCCATAGCTTTGAATGCTAAAATACTTCATATTTCCATCCAAGTACTTTTTAAAAGTTGTGAGGTTTCCTGCCTCAATTATCCTCCCAGCAGGTACATTCCAAATCTCCTTCTTGGGGAAAAGGTTTTTGCCTCAAATCCCCTCTAAAAACCTCCTGTTTCTCATTTTAAAATTATGTTCCCTTGTTATTCATTCTTTGCCTAAGGGAAACACCTGCTTTTTATCAACCTGTCATGCCCGTCATAATCATACGCCTCTACCAGGTTCCCCATTGCTCCAAAGAAACAACCCAAGCTTATCCAACCTCTCTTTATTATTGAAATGCTTCATCCCAGGCAACATCTTGGTGATCTCTTTTGCACCTCCTCCAGTGCAACCAGATTCTTCCTATAGTGTAGCGACCAGACAGCAAAGGTATCTTTTAAAAGTTGTTTCAACTATGGCCAAACCAAGATTCTATACAGCTCCAACATGATCTCCCTACTCTTATAATCTATGCCATGACTGATAAAGGAAAGTTTCCCATATGTCTTATTAACTACATATTAACCGGTCTTGCCACCTTCAGGTATCTGTGAACAAGCCCTCCAAGTTTCCTCTATTCCTTTGAATTTCCTACTGTTTTGCCATTTATAGAATATTCTCTTCTCTCTTTCTGTATCCAAAGTGCATCAGCTCACATTTATCAGGGTTAAATTCCATCTGCCACTTATATGCCCAATCCATTTGAAACTTCCTGAAACCTAACACTGTCAACCATCTGGCCAATCTTATTGTCATCCACAAATTTACTTATCATCCCCTCCACATTATCATTTCATCTCATTTAACGATTACAAATACTGACTCAATCTACTCACCAATAAGCTGCTTTCCCTGTACTCATGATGCTGCACTGATCTCAATATACAAAGACTTCTTGAACAATATTTCATTTCCTCTCGCACTCTGAAGACCTTTGTTTGCAGTAAGTCTAAAATGCTTAGAGTCATAGAGATGTACACCACGGAAAGAGACCCTTTGGTCCGATTTGTCCATGCTGACGAGAGATCCCTGAGCCATTTTAGGTGTAACAATAAAGCAAATTCAATTCAATATCCTAAATTAACCTAGTCCCATTTGCCAGCATTTGGTCCACATCCCTTTTAACCCTTTCTATTCATAAACCCATCAAAGTGCCTTTTAAATATTATATTTTTTCCAGCTGCCCCCCACTTCCTCTGGTAGCTCATTCCATTCAAGTACTGCCCTCTGTATGAAAATGTTGCCCCTTGCGTCCCTTTTAAATATGCCTGTGAGTCCATTTTCAAGAGACTCTGAACCTGCATTCCAAGGTCTCTGTTCAGCAACACTCCCCAGGACCTTACCATTGAGCGTATAAGTCCTGCCCTAATTTGCCTTTCCAAAATGCAGCCCGTCACAGTTATTCTAAATTAAACTCCACCTGCCACTCCTCAGTCCAATGGCTCATCCGATAAAGATCCTGTTGTTTTCTGAGGTAACTGTTTTTCCAGTCCACTACAGTTCCAATTTTGGTCATTTGCAAACTTACTAGCCAACATTCTCCCTCACACTGACTGTTCACTTACCATTTTATATTGTACACCCCAGTCCAACGCTGGCATCTCCAAATCATTTTGTGTGTTATTGACCCATTGAGATCTCTGTGGAATTTCATAGGCATCTACTCAAACATCCAAGAAATGAATGTTGCCCCCTTCACTAAAGTGCACCAATGTATTTGCTTCCCCATAGATGCAGTGAGTCAGACAACCAGGCCAGCCAGTTTTGCTGCCATAGTAAGTATCACACAGAGGCAAAGTGGAATTGATTGACATAGATTGCTATCAAAACACCCTATGACCAACCAGTAGTGTCTGTGAAAAGAAAAGGCTTGCGCTGCTTTAATGTGCAGATCATCTATGACACAAAGTCAGAGATCGACTCCACAAAAAAAAAGCCCTTTGGTTATCAAGTCTCCTCTGGTCGAAACCAACTACATAATCATTCTTATCCTTGACTCTAAGCCTGTAGCCTTAACACTACAATGTTTTTAAAATGCTATCAGGGTTTCTGCCGCCACCAGGCAGTATGTTCCAGATTCCCACCACCCCCTATGTGTAAAAAATAATCCTCTCATTTCCTCTAAACCTCCTACCCCTTAATTTAAATCTATGCCCCAGTCACCGACCCCTCCACCAAAGAGAAATGTTTATTGCCCATCGTGAATTTATACATCTCAGGCACTTCTCCCCTTAGTCTTCTCTGCTCCAAGGAAAACAACCCTGGACTAACCCCTCTTCATAATCAAAACTGTCCAGCCTCAGCAACATCATGGTAAATCTCCTGTATACTCCCCTCCTTTCAGTTAGACCAGCCAAATACTCCAGGGTATTTCTAATGTTCAGGGAGCTGTCATGGATCCTAGATTCTGGAATACTCAAAGGTGACTGTTTCTTGTTATGCCCTCTCATGCAAGACTGGCTGCTGAGAGGCAATGACTATCTTCCTTAAATCCAGGCTGTTGACACCTGTCATGTATCCTCAGATTAACACCAAGGAGAGGTGCAATACACAAGTTTCCACCAAAGCCATTATTGCACAGTCCAAACTATTCCTGAAAATGAAATTCAGATGTCTGGACCAGTCAGACAACACACTGCAGGATTCCCCACTTTTGGAGTGTCCTACATCAATGTGGTATGCTGCACCGTCCCCAAATTTGCTTAACAAAGTGGAGATATCTTGTGAAAGGACGTGATGCCCGCAATATATTTTACAAATCCAAAAACTTTCTATTCCACATGTAACGATGATGCCACTTAACAAGAGGGCGGCACGGGCGGCACGGTGGCACAGTGGTTAGCACTGCTGCCTCACAGCGCCTGAGACCCGGGTTCAATTCCCGCCTCAGGCGACTGACTGTGTGGAGTTTGCACGTTCTCCCCGTGTCTGCGTGGGTTTCCTCCGGGTGCTCCGGTTTCCTCCCACAGTCCAAAAGATGTGCAGGGTCAGGTGAATTGGCCATGCTAAATTGCCCGTAGTGTTAGGTAAGGGGTAAATGTAGGGGTATGGGTGGGTTTCGCTTCGGCGGGTCGGTGTGGACTTGTTGGGCCGAAGGGCCTGTTTCCACACTGTAATGTAATCTAATGTAATCTAAAAAAAAAAGATTATTTTGTCCATGGGTTTTTCAAGAAAGGTTGTAAAGGTAGAGATGCCAAAATGTCCGGAAAGATCTACTTTAACAATGGCATTGGAAGTGTCCAGTTCTCTCAGTTCATGTTTTTCCTAGTTTGGTTTGGTTGGAACAGTGGGAAGCTGCTGGATTTAGCTGTAACAACAGACGATGCTGCAGTGACAAGAGATTCCATGCTTCATTATTGATAATTGACTGACTTTTCTCTCAGAAATCTGTCCTGCTTGTAAGAACATGTGTTTGAATTTACCTTTTGGCAAAGGGGTATGTTTATGGGATGTTACAGGAAATGGAACAGCTCCTTGGTTAAGTTGCTGTGTCAGGTCAAATAAGTTTCCAACAGTTAAGGTATTCTAAATTCTGTTTTCTTTTGTATGTGTTTCAACTGTGATGTTTAAATAGACTCTGTTTTGCTTAACACTGAGTGTTTGACCAGCTGCATCACACCTAGAACATCCACACATATCTGCTTTTAAATTAAGATAAGGTTAGGGTCTAAGCTACTTTCTTAAAATACTTGGAGGGGATCTGGCCTGTCCAAAACACACATCCCCTTCCACTCCTCAAAAGAATGAAGTACTTCTTATCTCAAGAAGAAGGATCCTGAAGAAGGGTCACTGGATCTAGAACATTGAACACAGAACATAGAATAGTACAGCACAGAACAGGCCCTTCAGCCCACGATGTTGTGCCGACCATTGATCCTCAAGTAAGGTAAAACTAATGTACGAACCCTCAAATTTCTGTGACCATATGCATGTCCAGCAGTCTCTTAAATATCCCCAATAACCTTGCTTCCACAACTGCTGCTGGCAATGCATTCCATGCTCTCACAACTCTCTGCGTAAAGAACCCGCCTCTGACATCCCCTCTATACTTTCCGGCAAACAGCTTAAAACTATGACCCCTCGTGTTAACAATTTCTGCCCTGGGAAAAGGTCTCTGGCTATCAACTCTATCTATGCCTCGCATTATCTTGTACACCTCAATTAGGATCCCTCTCTTCCTTCTTTTTTCCAATGAAAAAAGTCCGAGCTCAGTCAACCTCTCTTCGTAAGATAAGCCCAGCCAGCATCCTGGTAAACCTCCTCTGAACCCTCTCTAAAGCATCCACATCTTTCCTATAATAGGGCGACCAGAACTGGACACAGTATTCCAAGTGCGGTCTAACCAAAGTTTTATAGGGCTGCAACAAGATCTCACAACTCTTAAACTCAATCCCCTGTTCATGAAAGCCAGAACACTAGATGCTTTCTTAACAACCCTGTCCACTTGGATGGCCATTTTATGTACCTGCACACCAAGATCCCACTGTTCCTCCACACTGCCAAGAATCCTGTCTTTAATCCTGTACTCAACTTTCAAGTTCGACCTTCCAAAATGCATCACTTCGCATTTATCTAGGTTGAACTCCATCTGCCACCTCTCACCCCATCTCTGCATCCTATCAATGTCATGCTGCAGCCTACAACAGTCCTCATACTGTCAACAACACCTCCAACCTTTGTGTCATCTGCAAACTTGCTAACCCATCCTTCAATCCCCTCATCCAAGTCATTAATAAAAATTACAGAACAGAGCCCTGTGGAACACCACACACCACTGACTTCCAGGCAGAATACTTTCCTTCCACTACCACTCGCTGTCTTCTGTTGACCAGCCAATTCTGTATCCAGTCAGCTAAATTTCCCTGTATCCAGTTCCTCCGGACCTTCTGAACGAGTCTACCATGGGGAACCTTATCTAATGCCTTACTGAAGTCCATATACACCACATCCACCGCTCGAACCTCATCAACTTGTCTAGTAACATCCTCAAAGAACTCAATAAGATTTGTGAGGAATGATCTGCCCCTCACAAAGCCGTGCTGACTGCCTTTGATCAAGCCATGCTCTTCCAGATGGTCTTTGAGGAGAAAGTGAGGTCTGCAGATGCTGGAGATCAGAGCTGAAAATGTGTTGCTGGAAAAGCGCAGCAAGTCAGGCAGCATCCAGGGAACAGGAGAATCGACGTTTCGGGCATAAGCCCTTCTTCAGGAATGA
>NC_057728.1:68214124-68258992 GCF_004010195.1 Chiloscyllium plagiosum | reverse complement strand
CATCTCCTCTGCACAGAAGCCACCTAACACATTTCCGACGCCCCTCCCCCAGGTCCCTCCTCCCTACCTTTTATCTTAGCCTGCTGGACCAACTTTCCTCATTCCTGAAGAAGGGCTTATGCCCGAAACGTCGATTCTCCTGTTCCCTGGATGCTGCCTGACCTGCTGTGCTTTTCCAGCAACACATTTTCAGCTCTTCCAGATGGTCATAAATCCTATCTCTCAGAATCCCTTCTAATACCTTGCAGATGACAGACGTGAGACTGACTGGTCTGTAATTGCTGGGGATTTCCCTATTTCCTTTCTTGAAGAGAGGAATTACATTTGCCTCTCTCCAGTCCTCAGGTACTACTCCATTGGAGAGCGAGGATGCAAAGATCTTCGCAAGCGGTGAAGCAATCACATTTCTCGCTTCCCAAAGCAGCCAAGGACAAATCTGGTCTGGTACCTGGCGACTTGTCAATCTTAGTGTTTGTCAAAATTTTCAGCACATCAGCTTCCTCAATCTCTATCTGTTCCAGCATGCTTACCTGCTCCTTGATGGTTTCATTCACTACAATGTCCTTTTCTTTAGTAAAGACAGAAGCAAAAAACTCATTTAGGGCTTCCCCTACCTCCTCAGACTCTATACACAAGTTCCCTATGCTATCCCTGTTCGGCTCTACTCTTTCTTTGATCATTCTCTTAATCCTCACATATATGTAAAATGCCTTTAGATTCTCCCTAATCCTTCCTGCCAAGCCTTTTTCATGCTCTCATTAAGCATTAACTCTGTTTTCTCTCCACAGATGCTGCCAGACCTGCTGAGTTTTTTCAGCAATTTCTGGTTTTACTTCACATCTCATTTGGGCATAACCTACCTCATATCATGAGAAAGTTGGCCTGGCTGTGCAGACCTCAGCTGAGGAAAATACCTTTTCTTCCTAAACCCTACAGAGGCCAAAATATTTTACAGAGCAACAATAGTAATCAGAACTTGGATTGACCTTTTCATCTTTCACTTTAGTCTATTGAGAGCCTGTGGCATTGCTGCCTGATGTTCTCCTGCTTGTCTGTGCAGGTTCACCATGTCTCTTATGGTCAATGTTGATACATACCACCTGGTTTGGGTAGAACAGTTGTGTGGTCGCCATCAGTAAGGGATCTAAGGTTTCTGATCTTCCTCCACTAGCTGTGGACCAATTTCACTGATGTGTTCACCAAATTGTGATCCCAAACCTCGAGACAATGGACCTCAAATGTCTCTGTGTTGGTTTAAGTTGTAGTCAAAATCTCCATGGAGGTATCGGATACATTTTTCTCAGATGTAAGTTGGGTTGAAGATATAACAACTGTGATTCCCCTTTGGATGTAGAAGAAGAAGACTTAGTTGATGAAGTCATGCACTCCCTTTGGAAACATTTTATGATACTGCCTGTACAACTAAGAACTGCAGACTGCTATGTTCGTCACTAATTTCTTGCAATATACCTGTCTTGCAATTAGAGCAAGAATGGCCACAGCGCTCCCTGGAAAGGAGAGATGATCTAACCCAGCATGCTACTTTCTCTCCACCCCCACCCTCCTCTCATTTATCTCTCCACCCTTCAGTCGCTCTGCCTGTATTCCTGATGAAGGGCTTTTTGCACGAAACATCGATTTTACTGCTCTTCGGATGCTGCCTGAACTGCTGTGCTTTTCCACCCCTTTTCAGCTCATTACACATGAATGCTTTACGAGTTGAATGGTGAATCTTTTGGTGCAGAGGCCAGAAGGTTCTCACCTTACTGGGATCTTTCGGGGTCACTAATTTCTTGCAATATACCTGTCTTGCAATTAGAGCAAGAATGGCCACAGCGCTCCCTGGAAAGGAGATTTGATCTAACCCAGCATGCTACTTTCTCCCCACCCCCACCCTCCTCTCATTTATCTCTCCACCCTTCAGTCGCTCTGCCTGTATCTGGTTTCCAGCATCTGCAGTCATTGTTTTCACCTTACTCAACAGTGGGTGAACAAGAGATGTAGTGGATGGAATGCTTTAGAATGTTGAGAGGATGATGTGATTGTGAGCCCTTTAGTTTATCATCCATGCGTTCCTGAGGTTCATACGCAACGTGACATGCCTTTACAGTTATATAGTTAGACTGAGTGTGACCTTGCAGTAAGTAGATGGTATCACTTACACTTGTTGAGTGCAAGAGATCATTGATTTTGTTCCTTACTGGCACTGATTTCAATCCAGGCCACCTGAGTTGGATAGGAAAGCATCTTACCACTATCTCTGGGTAAGAGGATCTCCCTTCTTTTGTGGATGATCAGTAGGTTTCGCAAAATATAACTGAACCTTGTTGTCAGTGTCTGCTGAATCAGAGATAACTCCCAATGGGATAAGACAAATGAATCCAGCGTTCACAGTGAGTTAAAGCCTGTCTGGATGGCTTTTTAAATATTGCACTTGAATTTTTGACCCCGAAAGATCCCAGTAAGGTGAGAACCTTCTGGCCTCTGCACCAAAAGATTCACCATTCAACTCGTAAAGCATTCATGTGTAATGAGCTGAAAAGGGGTTATTTGTGTGAAAAACTCATCCCAAACCCGGGTTGAAGTGATGATCCCTAACATGCCCAACACTATGCTTCAAAACAAAAAGTGCTGGGTGCTTTCTTTCAGCATTTTAAATACAGCCAAGTTATATAGGTCTTCAGATGGTCTGTAACCATTTGCTGCAAGCTGCTATAGGGATCTGTATTTCTTCAGTTGGCTGAAGCTGATTTTCTTGTTCATATTATCTTTCTTCTTTATACATAGCTTTACTACAACTAATTTGATTTTTTTGCTGTATTTTGTGACAACATAAGGAATTCAAATAAAAAAGTAGAATTGAAGCAAAAGATGAAGAAAAATGCTGAGGAAGAACAGAAGAAGAAAACTGAAGAAGAGTACACGAAGTATGAGAGAGAAGAGATGGCATCAGTAATGTATAAGAAATGGCTGGTAAGATTTGAAGCAAACATGGGAAAGATTTTGGCATGCGTGTAAAATAACTCCAATATAGTTGATGTTTTCATTAAATAATAATTAAATACTGAGAACAAATTTGTTGCTTAAAATCACTCAAAAAGCATTTGGATTCATGAGCAATTCAATTAATTGTAAAGTATCTTAACCTCTCAATGTTTGCCCACTAAGAATATGTTATGATGCCAGTGCGCATGACGTTCATATTGTATGATTAATAGCTTAGAGTCATAGAGATGTGCAGCACAGAAACAGACTTCGGTCCAACTCGTCCATACCGACCAGATATGTTAACCAAATCTCGTCCCATTTGCCAGTACTTGGCCCATATCCTTCTAAGTACAAAAATAGTCAGGTTTTGCTAAAACTGGATTCATAATATAGTGAAATTAAAATATTCAATAACCCTCAAAATTGCCCAACTGTTGCTCACCAAACTTTACATATAACAGAAATCAGACACCAAGTGTATAGCTTTAACAAAAATGAACAATCAATTTCTTTGATCATAACTCCTTCTCACACAGACAGATACAGTTAAACAATATATTGTATAGAAAACAAGACTTTTAATTTGCCAGTTTGATAACTCTTTTGTCAAGTTGCAAATCTTTATAGAATCCTTGAATATTGCATTGACAGTTTAGATTTTGTTTTGAGTTCTTAAATTACCAGTCAATGTAAACAGCTTTCAGCCAGTTCCAAGAAATATTCACTTATTTCTTATCAACTGGGATTATTTTCTCAGGAGGAACAGTCAGTGAATGCAGCTTAACACATGGCTGCAAGGTTGGTGGGTGGCACAGTGGTTAGCACTGCTGCCTCACAGTGCCAGAGACCTGGGTTCAATTCCTGCCTCAGGCGACTCTGTGTGGAGTTTGCACATTCTCCCCGTGTCTGAATGGGTGTGCTCCGGTTTCCTCCCCCAGTCCAAAAATGTGCTGGTTAGGTGAATTGGTCATGCTAAATTTCCTGTAGTGTTCGGTGAAGGGGTAAATGTAGGGGAATGGGTCTGGGTGCGTTGCGCTTCGGCGGGTCAGTGTGGACTTGTTGAGCCGAAGGGCCTGTTTCCACATTGTAAGTAATCTAATCTAAATGTTTAGCAATTTTTAAACCGAATGTGAAGCCAGAGAGTATGAAATTACAGTATCCCATCACCAAGTAACCCTTTTGCCGAGAAGTGCAAGGGAGGAACAAAGGACTTCTGGGAATGTGAGTTTAACCGTTTAAAACCCTTACTTCAGGCGTCTGGGCCTCCATTTGCTGAGAGGTGCGAAGGAGGGGCAAAGGACTTCTGGGAAGTTTTTAAGTGGGATTGAGGATCTGAAAAGTGACTACAGAGAGTTAGGTTGGAAGCTGAAGAGCAGGATGAGTAGAGTAGTGATCTCAGGTTTGCTACTGGTGACACGAGATAGTGAGATGAGGAACAGTCAGTGAATGCAGCTTAACACATGGCTGCAAGGCTAGTGCAGGAGAAAGGGCTTCAGATACCTAGACCATTGGGGTACCTTCTGAGGAAGGTGGGACCTGTACATGAAGGACGGGTTGCACCTGAACTGGAGGGGCACAAATGTCCTGGGTGGGAGATTTGCTTGTGTGATTTGGGAGGGCTTAACCTAGTTTAGCAGGGGGGTGGGAATCAGAGCGACATGTCTGAGAAGGGGACAGTTGCAGATGGGGCAGTGACAGGATGTATTGAATCTATCAGGACGTTTCTCATGCGATGAAACAAAGGGATCGGTTAAAGTGTGTCTGCCTTAATGCAAGGAATGTCCGAAATAAGAGTGACAAACTTAGAGCATGGATCAGTGCTTGGGGCTACGATGTTGTGGCCATAACGGAGACGTGGGTTTCACAGGGGCAGGAGTGTTTGCTTGATGTTCCAGGGTTTAGAACGTTTCAAAAGAACAGGGAGGGTGGAAAAAGAGGAGGGGGTGTAGCATTGCTAATCAGAGAGTGCATCACAGCTACAGAAACAAAGGTTGTTGAGGAAGGTTTGTCTACTGAGTCAGTATGGGTGGAAGTTAGGAACAGCAAGGGAACAGCCACCGCATTGGGGGTTTTCTACAGACCACCTAATAGCAGTAGAGAGATTGAAGACCTCATAGGTGGGCAGATTATGGAAAATTGCAGAAGTAGCAGGGTTGTTGTTATGGGTGATTTCAACTTTCCCAATATCGACTGGAACCTCAGAGCCAGACCAGATTTATCCTAGGCTGCTCCGGGAAGTGAGAAAGGAGGTTGTTAAGCCACTGGCGAGGATATTTGCCTCCTCACTCTCCACAGGCGTCGTACCGGAGAATTGGAAGGAGGCGAATGTTGTTCCTCTTTTCAGGAAGGGGAATAGGGAAATCCCTAGCAATTACACACCAGTCAGTCT
Source organism: Chiloscyllium plagiosum (assembly GCF_004010195.1). Classification (NCBI taxonomy): domain Eukaryota; kingdom Metazoa; phylum Chordata; class Chondrichthyes; order Orectolobiformes; family Hemiscylliidae; genus Chiloscyllium; species Chiloscyllium plagiosum. The sequence continues at coordinate 68,253,615 of NC_057728.1, read as the reverse complement.
TACATCTGTGGTCAGCAAGGTTTTGGAAAGAATTCTGAGGGATAGGATTTAAGACTATTTGGCAAAGCATAGTGAGATTCAAGGCAGTCAGCATGGCTTTGTGATGGGCAGGTCATGCCTCACAAATCTTATTGAGTTGAGATGTCAAGACAGGTCGACGAAGGTCGAGCAGTGGATGTGCTGTATATGGATGTCTGCAAGGCATTTGATAAGGTTCCCATGGTAGGCTCATTCAGAAAGTCAGGAAGTATGGGATACAGGGAGATTTGGCTATCTGGATTCGGAATTGGCTGGCTGACTGACAGAAGGCAGAGTGATTGTAGATGGAAAGTATTCTGCCTGGAGGTCGGTGTTGAGTGGGGTCCGGCAGGGCTCTAATCTTAGGCTTCTGCTCTTTGTAGTTTTTATAAATGACTTGGATGAGGAGGTTGAGGGGTGGGTTAGTAAATTTGCAGATGACACAAAGGGTAGAGGTGTCGTCGATGGTATAGAGGGCTACTGCAGGTTGTGACATCGACAGGATGCAGAGCTAGGCTGAGAAATGGCAGATGGAGTTCAACCTGGATGCCTTTTGGAAGGTCGAACTGAATTCTGAATATAGGATTAAAGACAGGATTCTTGGCAGTGTAGAGGAACAGAGGGATCTGGGTGTGCAAGTACATAGATCCGTCAAAGTTGCCACCCAAGTGGATAGGGTTGTTAAGAAAGCATATGGTGTTTTGGCTTTCATTAACAGGGGGATTGAGTTTAAGAGCTTCAAGGTTTTGCTACAGCTCTACAAGTCCATGGTGAGACCACACTTGGAATATTGTGTCCAGTTCTGGTCGCCCTACTATAGGAAAGATACAGAGGCTTTGAAGAGGGTGCAAATTTACCAGGATGCTGCCTGGACTGGAGGGCTTGCCTTATGAAGAAAGGTTGAATAAGCTTGGACTTTTCTCTCTGGAGAGGAGGAGGAAGAGAGGAGACCTGATCGAGGTATACAAGATAATGAGAGGAATAGATAGAGTCAGTAGCCAGAGACTTTTCCCCAGAGCAGGATTGACTGGTATGAGAAGTCATAGTTTTAAGATATTAGGAGGAAGGTACAAAAGAGATGTCAGAGGTAGGTTCTTTACGCAGAGAGTTGTGAATACATGGAATGCGTTGCCAGCTGTGGTGGTGGAAGCAGAGTCATTAGGGACATTTAAGAGACTGCTGGATATGCACCTGGTTAGTAGTGAGTTGAGGGGTGCGTAGGTTAAGTTAGCATATTTTACATTAGGATTAAACCTTCTGTGCTGTACCTTTCTATGGTCTATGTTTATTTACTTACGCATAGTACACTGGCTGTCAACCAGCCAGCTCAGAGTCAGTCCCCTGAACTGAAGAAATTCTAAATCCTCTGTTTATTTTATTTTCCTGGTCATTTTTTTTTTCTTTGTTTTCCTTTTTTTTAGTTTTCCTTTACCCCCGCACTACCACCTAATCGCGGTCGTGCCTATTTTTCCCAGAAACCATGTTGTGTTTGTGCAAGTGTAGGATACAGTGAAAAATAAGTATGTAAATCTTTATTTGTATTCCACCACCAGGAAGAAAGGAAACACCCGAGTGGCCAGTGACAAGCATGTCTTTCTCACCAAAGCGCAATGCTGCATGATCAAAAATGTAAAGGGGAGGGAGGGGATTAAATCAAAATAGAGTTGGAGGGGGAAATAAAATACTCCACTCCCTGCAATGCCCACTTCTCCCTGAACAGCTCGAGGGTGTTGGTAGACACCGCGTGCTCCTTCTTTAGGACACCCAGGCTGGGATGTAGCCGAAGAAGAGGGGCAGGCAATCAGCCATAAGGATCCCCTCCATGGCCCGGTGCCTTGACCTGTTTATGGCCAGTTTGGCCAGGCTATCCTCTGTTAAAAATTATATCCTTTAATTATTTTCTGAATAATAAATCTTCAAAAGGCCACAATCTCCATATTTGAAATATTTGTTCAAATCTATTCTCTGCCCAATTGTGAAACAAAGCATTCCTTTATTCAACAATCATAAATCTAGCTACCCTTAACATTAAGTTAGACCAGGCTTGGGAAGACCTGCAGTCGCATGCTTGGAAGGATTCATATAGATTCACATTTCCATTCTTAAATGGGAATGCAAGAAAGATCTCACATAACTGCTGAGCATAGTATGCCATATGGTCCTTCAAGTCTGGTTGCGGTCTCTGCTCAAGTTTCCTGTCTGCACCTCATAACCTTTGATTCTATTGTGTATAAACAGCTTTGAATAATATGAAAGACCCAATCACCAGTACCTTCAACAACAAGACTTCCATTCTCTCACGACTCTTTGAAAGGTAAAAAAAGAACTCATCTCAGTCTTAAAAAGGAAACATTTTATTCTTAAACTATGTCTTCCTAATTTTAGCTGCCTGCTTCTGCTGCCCCTCAACTATCTGCTGCACTAGTCCTCTCAAGATCTCATATTTGGACAAGATCATCTCTCATTTTTCAAAACTTCAATGGATGTAAGCCAACCTGTTCTGTAAGCTCTTCACCCAAGGAATAGTTTGCATGACCCTCCTCCAAATTCTGTACACAGCAATTTTCTCATTTTTTTCAAATATGCAAACCAAAACTATACTTCAGATGTGATCTCACTAACACCTTGGCCAGCAACAGTAAAACAAACCTACCTTTATATTCCATTCCTCTTTTTATCATGAACATGTTCCCATTTTTCTTCCTAATTATTTGCTGTAACTGCATTCCAACATTAAGTGATTAATGTACTAAACATTCAGCTCCTTCAGATTCTCTGCATCTGTCTCCAAATAAATAATCTACTGCTTTTCCTACTCTTCCTGCTAAAATTGACAAGTTTACATTTACTCAGTTACTCCACCTGCCAAATTTTGGCTCACTCACCTAACCTGTCTAAATCTTTGCAGACCCTCTACCTATTCTTAATGATTTACTTTCCTACCAAGAGTAAGTTCTCAATGTCAGTGAGTTCATAACTCGTAGATTTGCCTATCCACTCCAAAAGATAAGTAGCAGCAAAATTCAACATGCTTGGCAAAAGCTGTAAAGTTAGCTACCATACAATCGATCCCCTCATCCAAATCATTGATATAGTTACTAGATTACTTATACAGTGTGGAAACAGGCCCTTTGGCCCAACAAGTCCACACCAACCCGCTGAAGCGCAACCCACCCAAACCCATTACCCTACATTTACCCCTTCACCTAACACTACGGGCAATTTAGCATGGCCAATTCATCTAACCTGTACATTTTTGGATTGTGAGAGGAAACCGGAGCACCCGGAGGAAACCCACACAGATACGGGGAGAATGTGCAAACTCCACACAGAGAATCGCCTGAGGCGGGAATCGAACCCGGGTCTCTGGCGCTGTGAGGTTGTGAGGCAGCGTGCCACCTTGCAACAGAGTTGCAAACAGTTGAGGACAACGTGCTGATTAATCTTTGTAACATTTGACTAGTTTCAGTTTTGCAAATGAATATATGAGACACAGTTTCCCTTTCATGAAGCCATGTTAACCCTACCTGATAACACCATGGTTTTCTAAGTATCCTGCAAGTTCTTAAGATTCAATTACAGAGAATCATCGCTTTAGTGGCTATTTTTTATATTCAAATACATGTAGAAACATTTTCTCTTTGCTGACATTTGCTAGCTAGCCTTTTCTTATTAGTCTGATTTCTACCTTTTTATTATTTTATTCGTAAATTAATTTTATTTCCAGAAATAGAGCATCACAAAAATTAGCTTCTTCAAGACTGAAGACAGTAGAAGTCCTTCAACATGTTGAGTTTTTAAATAATTCCTGAAAAGTCTATCACTGCAACTCTACTGACCTATCTTTGCGTCTCATTTCAAAGTTCACTTTAGCCAGCTGTGACTTCACACCCTCGCTTAGGTTTATAAATGAGTACTTCTAAAATATACTTCTCCTTTTCAAATGAACAAAAAATTCTCTGAACTTATTTTCCAGGCTACCCTGGTCAATCTAATTCTCCAATCCACATGTACATTAAAATCACCCATGATTAATTCATACATTACCCATTATTTCTTCCTGTATGCTCCCTCCTACAGTGTAATTATTGAAAGGGGATGGGGGCAGCCTGGAAGCTATTCTCACAAGTTACCTCTTACTTTTACTATTTCTTATCTCAAGCATATTCTACATCTTGATCCTTCAAGTCAGGATCATTTCACAGTACTGAATTACGCAGTCCTAAGTTATAAGAGCTTTCAGAAATTACTGATCTAATGCCATTCCAAATATAGGCATTAGATCAGTAAATGGGACACATTCTCATTTTGTGTCCCAGACACTTTGATAGGGTGCTGCTTCCACTCACCTTCTTTGACAAGAAGAGCTATGGCAAATATCAAATAATAACACAAAAAATAGAATCAGGAGTAGGCCATTTGGATATTTAAACCTGTTTCACCATTCAATGCTATGGTAGTCTTAATTCCAACTACATATTCCCTGATACTTTGTAAACCATAGATCTGTCTAACTGAACCTTAAATATATTGCAATACCCAGCTGCCACTGTAATAGATTCCCTAACAATCCTCTCAGCACTTTCATCATCAAACCCTCTCAAAATCCTTTACTTGATAAGATCACTTCTCAATCATCTAAAGAGTGTAAGTTCAGTCTACTCAACTTTTCTTCATAAGATAACCTATTTATTCTAGGAGGGAGAAAGTGAGGACTGCAGATGCTGGAGATCAGAGTCGAGAGTGCATTGCTGGAGCGCAGCAGGTCAGGCAGCATCCGAGGAACAGGAGAATCGATGTTTCAGGCATAAGCCCTTCATCAGGAATGAGGCTTGTGGGTCGGGGCTGAGAGATAAATGGGAGGGGGGTGGGGTTGGGGAGGAGGTAGCTGGGAAAGCAATACCTGGATGAAGGTGAGGGAGAAGGTGATAGGTCAGAGGGGGGATGATGGACAGGTCCGGAGGGCGGTGCTGAGTTGGAGGCTTGGGACTAGGATAATGTAGTGGGAGAGGAAATGAGGAAGCTGTTCAAATCCACATTTATCCCGTGTGGTTGCAGGGTCCCAAGGTGGAATATGAGGTGTTCTTCCTCCAGGCATCAGGTCATAACGGTTTGGCGGTGGACCTGGATGTCCTTGATGAAGTGGGAGGGGGAGTTGAAGTGTTCAGCCACAGGGTGGTGGGGTTGCTGGGTGTGGGTGTCCCACAGATATTCTCTGAAACGTTCTGCACGGAGGCATCCACTGGGTGCAAAGGATACAGTAGATGACATTGGTAGAGGTACAGGTAAATTTCTGATGAATGTGGAAGCATCCCTTGGGGCTTTGGATGGAGGTGAGGGGAGTGGTGTGGGTGCAGGTTTTACACTTCCTCTGATGGCAGGGAAGGGTGCCAGGAGTGATGTGTGGGCTGGTGGGGGATGTAGACCTGACGAGGGAGTCGGTGGACTATTACAAGCCCACTGACTCCCACAGCTACCCAGACTATACCTCCTCCCACCCTACCCCCTGCAAGAACGCCATCCCTTATTCCCAATTCCTCTGCCTCTGCCACATCTGTTCCCACAATGACCAATTCCACCTCAGAAAGTCCCAGATGGCATCCTTCTTCCACGATCGCAACTTCCCTTCCCACGTGGTTGAAGATACTCTCCAGCACATCTCCTCCACTTCACGCGCCACTGCCCTTGAACCCTTTCCCTCCCAACGCAACGAGGACAGAACCCCTTTGGTCCTCACCTTTCACTCCACCAACCTCCGCATACATCACATCATTCTCTGCCACTTCCCCACCAACCCCACCGCCCTGTGGCTGAACGCCTCAACTCCCCCTCCTACTCCGGCAAGAACATGCAAGTCCTGGGCCTCTTCCACTGCCAAACTGTTACCACCCAATGCCTGGAGGAGGAACACCTCATATTTTGCCTTGGAACCTGCAACTACGCAGGAGAAATGTGGATTTCAACAGCTTCTTCATTTCCCCTCCCCCGACACTATCCCAGTCCCAAGCCTCCAACTCGGCACCACCCTCCAGACCTGTCCATCACTTCTTCCTCTGACCTATCACCTTCTCTCCAAACCCCCCCACCCCCATTTATCTCTCAGCCCCGACCCACAAGCCTCATTCCTGGTGAAGGGCTTATGCCCGAAACATCGATTCTCCTGCTCCTTGGATGCTGCCTGGCCTGCTGTACTTTTCCAGCAACACACTCTTGACCATTCATTCCATGAATCAACTTAGTGAACCTTCCCTGAAATGTGTCCAGTGCAAGTATATCTGTTCATAGATAAGGTGCCAAAACTGTCTGCAGTGCTCAAAGCATACTTTCTTGTCATCCCCTCTACAAACAAAGTGGTAGACTATCACCATTTTGTGACACAAAGTCAGAGAGCCGAACCAAATCAGCCTTTCTATATCTGCCTTCAGAACAGGGTAAATGTAAACACAAAAACCCTCAAAATTGATCCAAATGAGACTTTGTTTTGAATAACCAATTGCAAACTTAGTGAATAATCAATTCTCAACAACGGTTTTGTAGTTTAAACAAAAAACTTAAATGCAGTAACTTGCTTAAACACAGGCATTAATTAGATTACTTTGTTGTTTAATTTTGCTCTGCTAAACACAATAACCTTTATTATCAGCCCCATTCACATAAAAGGCAGACAAACACTGAGCCCTGCAGAACCTCATTTGAAACAACTTTCTATTCACAAGGACAGCCATCAACTGCCTCCTTTGTTTCCTGTTACTAAGCCAACTTTGGATCAAATTTGACATATTACCCTGTATCCCATTGAGTTTTATTTTTCTGATAGCCTGCCATGTGGGACCTTGTCAAATGCTTTACTAAAATCCATGTAGTCAGCATCCGTTACACTACCCTCATCGTTCCTCCTTATCACTTCCTCAAAGATTTCAATCAAATTTGTAAGGCATGACCTTCCCTTAAGAAAATAATGCTGACTATCCCTGACTAGTCCATGCCTTTCTAAGTGATCTGTCAGGATTGAATCTACCAATTTGCCCACCATTGAAGTGAGGTTAACTGTCCTATAAGTATTTGGCATTTACTTTGTACTCCAGATTCAGATAATATCTCCAGACTTGCAGATGATACAAAGTTGGGTGGAAGGGTGAACTGTGAGGAGAGTGCACAAATGCTTCAGTATGATTTGATCAAGCTGAGTGAGTGGGCTAACGCATGGCAGATTAATGTGGATAAATGGGAGGATATCCATTTTGGTAACAAAAACAGGAAGGCAGCTTATTATGTGAATGGCTATAAATTGAGGGAGAGAAATATACACAAAGACCTGGATGTCCTCGTACATCAGTTGCTGAAAATAAGCTTGCACATGCAGCAAGTATTAAAGAAGGCAAATGGACATGTTGGTCTTCATAGCAAGAGGATTCAAGTAAAGTGCAGTATAAAGTCTTTTTACACTTTATGCAGTGCCTTGCTGAGACCACACCTGGAATACTGTGTGCAGTTTTGGTCTTCTTATGTGAGAAGAGTATTCTTGCTACAGAGAGAGGGCAACATAAGTTTACCAGACTTATTCTTGGATGGCAGAACTGACATAAGAGGAAAGGCTCAATGAATTAGAATTTTATTTGCTGGAGTTCAGAAAAAAGAGGGAGGATCTAATAGAAAGCTGTAAAATTCTAACAGCGCTATCCAGGTGGGCCTCAGAAGGCAGCTTATGCCCAATGAACAAGCGCTACACTTAAATGAGGAACTTGAGGAGTAGATACTTGGGAAGGAGCAGTCAATCTCTTTGCAGGTAAGTGAGGACTGGTGGAGAAGGCAGAGCGAGCCAGTATGTGACTGGTCACAAGATGGGTAAGATCTAGGGAAGCTGGAGACCAAAAGCTTATTTTTTAATCGTTATGGTTGGAGGAAAGGGGTTCTGCATCCATCTCTCAATTATATCTCTCAAACATTTTGACAATTCTATTTGTTCCAAGGAGTGGATTTAAGGCTTGCAGAGGAGCTGGGGCCAGAAGAGGGTCTGGGCAGAGGCCTGCCCCTCTGCGATGGAAGCCGTCGAAGCAGCCGGGCTATTGCTGCCATGCACCAATTGGCATACACCTGGGTTCTGCAGTGCTTGAGTTTAAATGGATCCATCATGAAACTTTAGGATATTTTTTCCTGTATCAATTATTGTATTAGTCATTTTAGGTGTTGCTGGTTGGGTGTCAGGAATTTTATGTCAATGGCTAAAGGTCAATTTTGAAAGTAAAACATTGAATGTACAATATCAGTCAAATATTGTGCAGATTTAAAATATGCCATAGTTCATTTGCTTCTATTTGTCAATCAATTGGTTAGATCAGATTACTTAGTATGGAAACAGGCCCTTCGGCCCAACAAGTCCACACCAACCCGCCGAAGAGCAACCCACCCAGACCCATTCCCCTACATTTACCCCTTCACCTAACAATACGGGCAATTTAGCATCGCCAATTCACCTAATCTGCATATTTTTGGACTGTGGAAGGAAACCGGAGCACCCGGAGGAAACCCCGCAGACAAGGGGAGAGTACGCAAACTCCAATCAGACAATCGCCTGAGGCGGGAATTGAACCCGGGTCTCTGGCACTGTGAGGCAGCAATGCTAACCACTGTGCCACCCAGACAATATAAAATAAGCCTTTTTAGGTTTTATCTGAAATAGTTGACATTTTGGGTAAGTTGCAAACATTGTTTTTTGAGATGTGTGTGGTAAGGGAGATAGTTCAATGGCAAAATAAAATTATATAGGTTACAGCCTTAGAGTTTGTCTTGTTAAGAGACCCTTCAGCCCATTGTGGCCACATCTGTTCATCAAGCAGTTACCTACATTAATCCCATATTCCAAGGGATGGTTCCTGCCTCTGCCATACTTTCAGGAAGTGAGCTTCAGAAGAAAGAAAAATTCATCCTTAAAACCCCTGTAGACCTCTGTCTTTTACCTTTAATTGATGTCCCCCTGGTTATTAAAGTTTGAGGAGAAAAAATACTTTTAGCTTGTTTAAACACTTTGTTCTCTTTTGTTCTTTAAATGTATTTGGTGATTTATTGCCCGAGAATATTTCACATAAGTGAATTGAGACATTGTGATCTTCAATAGGAAGTGGTTTTCCACAAACAAGTTTATGCAGTGAAGATCCAACTTGTGCCCTTAATGTTAGAATACTATACACATGCATACACATCCACATACACGCGCATGTATGCATTTACTCCTAATACAGCTAATGGACTCAATTTACCCACATGTATGCCTGACTTACGTAGAATTGGCACCATGCTGGACCTGACACAAACCCCACTTCTTCCAACCACACCTAACTTGACCCTGCAGGGGTCAACACTTCTCAGCTCTATTTATCTGGTTAGTTTGCCTGACTCTGAGCACTGTCAAAGATAAAAGGCACTCTTACCAGATTTTATAAATAAACAAGAAACTTATCCTTTATTATGTGACAAAACAGATTATTAATCACTTAAACAAAATTAAATTATATCTCTTATAAATCACATCATTCACCACATGCATTCCCAAATAGGATGGGCAAGACAGACAAGATAAACACTTCTGAAGAAAGATCATGGCCAGGAAATACAGGCAAAAGGGAATAAATTCTGTAGTTCAAGAGTCTGAATATTAAGGACTTTTCACAATTCTTTTGGTTTTTGGCAAAGATATCATGTTGTTGACTGGGGAAAGTTTTAATTCAATAGTGAGTTGGACCTAGCATTTTCCTTTCAGTTAGGAATTCTTTTCAGAATTCTTTGAGTGTTGTTTCTTTTCCACTCACAGAGAGAGAGAGAGAGAGATTAAAACCTGACTTGGTTTGCAGGTTTTTTGTAAGCATGAGTGCAGTTATCTTTCGCTCAGTTCTGTTACAAACTGCAAGATAACCGTAAAAGCTGATCTAGGCATTGTTTTTCTTACCCCAAAGATACCAGCTTCTCCAAAAATTAAATAACCTTCCGTAACCAATAACTAAACATCACATGGTTTCATTTTTCCTTTTGAGTTATAAAAAAAATCATTAATTCTCTGCAACATAGTAGAATCTGAACTTTGAATTTTCCTACTTTATATTCCTTTAAAAAATTTAGTTCTCATAAAATGAATACTTTGCAACTGTGTTTCTTATTAGAGGAGATGTTGCTCAGGCCATGGTGACAGAGACAGAAAGGTTTAAAATTGATAAACAAGATTATTTGACAACTGCTGACTTTTAATTTGGAGATGCTGGTATTGGACTAGGCTGTACAAAGTTAAAAATCACACAACACTAGGCTATAGTCCAACAGGTTTAATTGGAAGCACTAGCTAGTGCTTCCAATTAAACCTGTTGGACTATAGTCTGCTGACTTTTAAGTTTGGTGAAGTACTGGAACCAGATGAGATGCATCCAAGGATGTTAAAGGGAGTGGAAATTGAAGATGCACTATCAATAGTCTCTTTCACATTCCTTTGGTCTAAGAATCCCAGAAAACTGGAAAATTGCAAATGTAACACCATTGTTGAAAAAAGTTTACAATTACAGTTTAACTGCAATAGCGGGGAAACTCCTTAAAAAAAATTTAGTGTAGAATTATTAGTCATATAGAAAAATGTGGGTTAATTAAGAAGTCCAGATTAGATTTGTTAAGAGAAAATTGTATTCAAATAACTTTTTTTGCAGAGGTAATGAGTGGCATGGTGGCTCAGTGGTTAGCACTGCTGTCTCACTGTGCCAAGGACCTGAGTTTGATCCCCTCATTGGGCAACTGTTCACGTGGAGTTTACACATTCGCCCTACATCTACATGGGTTTCCTCCCACAATCCAAAGATGTGCAGGTCAGGTGAATTGGCCATGCTAAATTACCCGTAGTGTTCAGGAATATATAGATTTGTTGGGGTAAATGTAAGGTTATTAATAGGGTAGGGGAATGGTTCTGGGTGATTTACTCTTTGGAATGTCAGTGAGGACTTGTTGGGTCAAGTGACCTGTTTCCATATTGTAGAGATTCTATGATAATTGATGAGGGTAATGCTGTTGATGTGGTGTACATACTGGGCAGTAACAACACGGATACAAAATTGACTGCCATACAAATTGGTTAAGTGAGTATGAAATAAAGGGAATTATCCTAAGGTGTGTGCAGAACCATAGACATACTGGTGTATGGAAATGTAAATCACTAAAGGTGGCAGGACAGGTAGAGCAAGCAGTTGATATAGTATACAGTAATCCATGTTTTATTAATGCAGGCACCAGAACATGAGCAATGAAGTTATACTGAACTGGTGTCAGACATTAATTGGACATCGTCTGGCATAGAATCTGGGTAGATTTGAGGAGCTGTAAAGGAATAAAGGATCCTGATGGGAGTTATGCACAGACCTCTAAACATCATCGGGATGTGGAGCAGAAAATAAATCAGGAGAAGGAAAAGGCATGTAAGAAAGACACTACTTCAATAACTATGGGGATGTCAATATGCAGGTGGACTGGGAAAATCAGGTTGATAACAGATCCCAAAAACAAATTTATAGAATGTCTACGAGCTGGTTTTTTTGGAGCAACTTATTACAGAGCCCACGAGGGAACAAGCAATTTTCTTTTGTGCCCTAGGCCTGCTATAATGTTCTTGCTGCTCAATACAAGGTCTAAGAACAATATGTCATTTTCCACAGCCTCTAGAACTCAGTATTGAGTTCCACAACTAGGATTATGATCTCTGTCCTCCACTCCTGTTATGCCCCGGCCATGTTTTGATAGTAACTTGTTGAGTTTGTTCTCAGAAAGGCAGAGATCCTTTTCACAAGTTCAGTTACACTTATTTTAGATCTTGGTCTCACCTATGTCACCATGATCACTCCTTTTGTTTTTTGTTATGGGCACCCTCATAATCTGTTCCACTTGTCCCACCTTCCTCTCTGCCAACAGCATCATTTTCAGTTCCAAAGCTGAGTCAGATTAGACTAGAAACATTGACTATTATAACTAACAGGGGTGGCATGGTGGCTCAGTGGTTAGCACTGCTGCCTCATAGCACCAGGGTGGAGGTGGTTACTGCAGATTAGAGTCAAGATTAGAGTGATGCTGAAAAAGCACAGCAGGTCAGGCAGCATCCGAGGAGCAGGAAAATCAACGTTTTGGGCAAAAGCCCTTCATCAGGCCTTTCCTGATGAAGGGCTTTTGCCCAAAATGTCGATTTTCCTGCTCCTCAGATGCAGACTGACCTGCTGTGCTTTTCAGCACTACTCTAATCTTGACTTGCAGCACCAGGGACCTGGGTTCAATTTCAGCCTTGGATGATGTATGAAGTTAGCATGTTCTCCCCATGCCTGTGTAGGTTTCCTCCCACAGTCCAAATACTGCAAGCTAGGTAAATTGGCCATGCATGTTGGGTGGGATGCTTTGTGTAGGGTCAGTGTGAACTCAAAGGGCAAAATAGCCTGTATCCACACTGTAGGGATTCTATGATATATTTCTTTTTCCACATATGCTGCCAGACCTGCTGAATTTCTCCAATATGGGATGTGAGCAACACTGGCTAATGCAGCATTTATTGCCTATCCTTATCTGGCTATGAGAAGGTGGTGATGAGCTGCCTTCTTAAACTGCCACAGTTCATTTCCAGTGGGTGAACCCATAATGCTGATAGGGAGGGAGTACCAGAATTCTGACTTAGCAATACTGAAGGAATGATTTCCAAGTCAGGCTTTTAGAATCTGAGAATCCTTTCAGTGTGGAAACAGGCCCCAATAAGTCCACACCGACCCTCCAAAGAGTAACCCACCCAAACCTATTCCACATTACTCTACATTTGCCCCTGACTAATGCACCTAACCTACACATCTCTGAAAAATATGGGCAATTTAACATGGCCAATTCACCAAATCTGCACATCTTTGGATTGTGGGAGGAAACTGGAGTACCCGGAGGAAATCCACACAGACATGGAGTGAATGTACAAACTCCACACAGACAGTCGCCCGAGGCTGGAATGTAATGTGGGTCCCTGGTGCGGTGAGGCAATGGTGAGCCACTATTGGTGAGTAGCTTTGGAATTTGTAAATGATGGCATTCCTGAGTACATGTTACCGTAGATGGAAGTAGATATCAGTTTGTCAGGTACGGTCTAAAGAGTTTTGCTGAATTTCATCTACATTGCATCTTGTAGATGGTTCGCACTGGGTTGTGAGGATGGATGCTTGTGCATATGGTGGCTATTCATGTGGTATGGTTTCAAGCTTCTTTGTTGGTGTTGGAATTACACTCATCCAGGTAAATAGGGATAACATCCATTTAGGCCCTTGGACAATTAGAGAGGCCTTTACTGTGCCTGTGGTCAACAGCATCACCGAAACCATGGGGGAGGGCAGTATGTTGCTGTCTCGGCACCTTCTCGTAAGATGGCACCTGAGGATTGGCTACTTCATCATTAACTTGGTCCAAAGCTTACAGTGGCAGGAGGACGCCATGGCAACATGAACCATGGTGATAGTCTCAGATGGTGTGCCCAGTGCAGGCGATAGCGAAGGTGCAATGGCCCAGCGGCAAAAGATGATGCCTGAGGATTGGCAACTTCAATGTTAGTTGTCTCTGATGAAGCAATGGTAGTTCTGAGTCTTATCAGAACCTGAACGTAGACAGACCTCTCTTTAAAAAATTGACGGCATGGTGACTCACTGTTTTGCACTGCTGCCTCACAACAGTGTTCAATTCCAGCCTCAGGTGACTGTCTGTGTGGAGTTAGCACATTCTCTCATTGTCTGCATGGGTTTCCTCCCACAGTTCAAAGGTGTGTAAATTAGGTGGATTAGCCATGCTAAATTGCCCAGTGTCCAGAGCTGTGAGGTCAGGTTGATTAGCCTTGAGAAATGCAGGGTGACAGGAATAGGGGAGTGAGTCTATGTGGGATGTTCTTTGGAATGTCGGTGTGGACTCAATGGGCTGTTTCCCCATGCTGTGGGGAATGTATGAGATGATATTCAGTTAAACTCCTGCCTTGTGCCATGTAGATGGTGGATTGGCTTTGGTGGGTTCTGAAGGATTCTTAACTCTGACCTGCTCTTAGAGCCACTATATTTATATGGTTTGTACGGTTCAGCTTCTGATCAGGATGTTGATCGTGGGGAATTTAACAATCATTGTAACAAAGGATAATGGTTACACTCTGTCTTGTTGAAAATGGTCATTGTCTGACATTTATAGGCATGAATGTTACTTAACATTTTCAACCCAAGCATAGAACTTGCCCAGGTGTATCTGCACTTGAACATGGACTGTTTCTGTATCTGTGAAATCATGAATGCTGAACATAGTTGCACAATCAGCAAGAATCCCAATTTCAGACCTTAGGGTAGAGGAATGTTATTGATGACCCAGCCGAAAATGATTGGGCCTAGGATACGACCCTGCAGAACACCTGCAGAGATAGCCTGGAAAGATCAACTGCAACCACCTTCCTTTGTGCTAACATATGCATCCAGACAGTGAAGAACTTTCCTCCCTCATTCCCATTGAATATACTGTTGTGATGGCTCCTCAATGCCACAAATTCTCATCTCAACCCTAAAATTCAACTCAGTAGCTGAAAGTTGTAATGAGGTCAGGAGCTAAGTGGCCTTGTAGATCCCAAACTGGCCATAACTAGACTGGTTATAGCTCAAGGGAACAGGAGAATCGACGTTTCGGGCATTAGCCCTTCTTCAGGAATCATGCCCGAAACGTCGATTCTCCTGTTCCCTAGATGCTGCCTGACCTGCTGCGCTTCTCCAGCAACACATTTCCATCTCTGACTCCAGCATCTGCAGACCTCATTTTCTCTTCTGGTTATAGCTCAACAAATGCTGCTTGGTAGCACTGTTCCTGTTGAGTAGCTATATTGGAACAGCTTGGCTAAGGATGCGAGGAGTTGAATTGAATTGAATTTATTGTCACATGTACGGAGGCACAACGAAAGCTTTGTCTTGCAAGTAATACAGGCAGATCACATAGTTAAGTAGCATAGATAGTAAATAATAGGTAAATAGCTGCAAAAACAAAAACACAGGTACAGGCGAATGTTAAGAGTTTGTGAGTCCATTCAGTATTCCAACAACAGTAAGGTAGAAACTGTTACGAAACAGCTGGTGCATGTGTTCAGGCTTCTGTACCTTGTCCCCAAGGGTAGAGGTTGTATAAAAACATTGCCAGGGTGGGATGGATTTTTAAGAATGCTGGTGGTCTTTCCTTGACAGTGGGCCTGGTAAATGGATTCTATAGATGGCTGGTTAGCTTTTGTGATTGTCCAGGCCAAGTTCACCACTCTCTCTAGCCATGTCTGATCTTGAATGGTACAGTTGCCATACCAGGTACTGATACATCCAGACAGAATGCTCTCGATGGCGCACCTATAAAAATTGGCAAGGGTATTCACCATCATGCCAAATTTCCTCAGCTGCATGAGGAAGAAGAAATGTTGTTGGGCCTTTGTAACCAGTGCGTCCACATGAAGAGACCAAGAAAGCTTGTTGTGGATAACCACTTCCAGGAGATTGACACTCTCCGTTAGTTCCACCTCTGTGCTGTTAATGTATAGGGGGGCATGAGTAATATCCTGCCGAAAGTCAATAATGTGTTCCTTGGCATTGAGAGCTAGGTTGTTCTCAGTGCACCATTTTTTCTGGTCTTCTGCCTCCCATCTGTAGTCTGTTTCATCGCCATCTGAGATTCGACCAACTATGGTGGTGTCATCAGTGAACTTGTAAATGGAATTAGTCTGGTATTTGGCGACACAGTCATGGGTATAGAGTGAGACAGTAGGGGGCTGAGTACACACCCCTGTGGGGGCTCCAGTGATGAGTGTTTGTGACAATGAAATATTGTCCCCAATCTTCTCTGATTGTGGCCTGTGGCTCAGGAAACTGAGGATCCAGTTGCAAAGAATGGGTCTGAGTCCAAGATCACAAAGTTAAGTAATCAGTCTCGAGGGGATAATAGTGTTGAAGGCTGAACTGTAGTCAATGAGTAGGATTCTTATATAGCTGTTCTTGAGTCAAGATGTTCTAGGGAGGAGTGAAGGGTATGTGATATGGCGTCTGACGTGGATCTGTTGGTCCGATAGGCAAATTGGAGTGGGTCAAGAGTAATGAGGAGGCTGGAGTTGATTAATGCCATGACCAGCCTTTCAAAGCACTTCATCACTATCGAAGTTAGGGCCAATGGGCGGTAGTCATTGAGACATGCTGCATGAGCCTTCTTAGGCACAGGGATAATGTTGGCCCTATTGAACAGGCAGGGACAGTGGCCTGCTGCAGGGAGAGGTTGAAGATGTCTAGGAAGACCTCTGCCAGTTGATCTGCACATGCTCCGAGTGCACGGCCTGGTACTCGGTCTGGTCCTATCACTATCCTTGGATTCACATGAAGAAAAACTGATCTGACCTCTGATGCAGTGACTGTTGGGATAGGTTCATCAGGTTCGTCAGAAGTTCGGGAATGTACGTCTTCAGTTCTATTGTGGAATGTTGTAAGGCCCCACTGCCGTTTCAGTATATGCAGCCATTTCTTGATAACACATGGAGTGAAATGACTAGGCTGAAAATGGTACCAATGGTGCTGAGGCCTTTGATCCGTCTGGGCCTGCACCAGTCACTCTGGACTTCTGGCTGAGCATTGTTGTGAATGCCTCAGCCTTATCTTCAATTTCCTATGTTCCTATCATCTGTTTTTTTAACAGCAGGAACACCAGGATTGACAACCAGGGGACTGCCGGGAAGGTAAGTGAAGACTTTAAAAACTTACCTCGTGAATAGGCAGGGTGCATGCTGAATAAGAGTGGACATGGGATTGCTGAGTAAGTGAAGTCATACATTTGAGCGGTTGCGTTACCTGAAACGCTACTTAGTTAGTGTCCCACTCCTGTCCGCCTCCTCTAACCAAAAAAAGTTTCTGTGTGCCGGATTGGAAAAGTTGCTAGTTGTTTTTCCAATAGTCTCTTTGGGAATTCAAAACAGTAGGAATGGAAGTTAGGGCAGTTGAATGCTCCTTCTATAGAATGTGGGACTTAAAGGTCACTACTAGTGTATGTGCTGACTTCAGCTGCAGATGTGCAGCGAACTCCAGCTCCTCGGAAACTGTGTTAGGCACCTGGAGCTGGATGAACTTCGGATCATTCAGCAGGTTGAGGGGCTAATTGAGAGGATTTACATGGAGGTAGTCACACCTCAGGTGCTGGAAAAAGGTAGATGGGTTACAGTCAGGGGATGGAAAGGGAACCGGCAGACAATGCAGGGATCCCCGGTGGCTGTTCCCCCCATTAACAAGTATACTGTTTTGGATACTGTTGCAGGGGGGACTTACTAGGGGTAAGCCATGAGGTGCAGGTCTCTAGTACATAGTCTGTCCCTGTTGCTCAGAAGGGAAGGGGAAAGAGGAGCACGGCATTAGTCATTGGGGACTCCATAGTTGAGGGGACAGATAGGAGATCCTTAGGGAACGAGAGAGACTCACGGTGGTGTGTTGCCTCCCAGGTGTCAGGGTGCGTGATGACTTGGATCATGTTTTTAGGATCCTTAAGGGGGAAGGGGGAGGGGGAGCAGCCCAAGTCATAGTCCACATAGGCATAGGTAGGAAAAAGGATGGAGATTTAAGACAGAAATTCAGAGAGCTAGAATGGAAGCTTAGAGCTAGAACAAACAGAGTTGTTATCTCTGGTTTGTAACCCATGCCACCTGCTAGCGAGGCAAGGAATAGGAAGAGAGAAGAGTTAAGCACGTGGCTTGAGGGATGGTACAGGAGGGAGGAATTGGGATATCTGGATAATTGGGGCTCATTCTGGGGTAGGTGGGACCTCTACAAACAGGATGGTCTCCACCTGAACCAAAAGGGTACCAATATCTTGGCAGGGGGGGAAGGTTTGCTAATGCTGTTTGGGAGGGTTTAAACTAATTCAGCAGGGGGATGGGAATGTGAATTGTAGCCCCAGTGTATAGGAGGTTGAGAGCAGTGAGGTCAGAAATGAGGTTTCAAGGTCGCAAAAGTGTACCGGCAGGCAGGAAACTGGTTTGAAGTGTGCCTACTTCAATGCCAGGAGCATCCGGAATAAGGTGGGTGAACTAGCAGCAAGGGTTGGTACCTGGGACTTCGATGTTGTGGCCATTTTGGAGACATGAATCAAACAGGGACCGAAATGGTTGTTGCAGGTTCCAGGATTTAGATGTTTCAGTAAGAACAGAAGATGAAGAAAAGAGGGGGGTAGGTGTGGCATTGTTAGTCAAGGATAGTATTATGGTTGCAAAAAGGATGTTGCAGGACTCCTTTACTGAGGTAGTATGGGCTGAAGTTAGAAACAGGAAAGGAGGTCACCCTGTCAGGAGTTTTCTATAGACCTCTGAAAAGTTCCAGAGATGTAGAGAAAAGGATTGCATGGATGATTCTGGACAGGAGTGAAAGTAACAGGATAGTTGTTATGGGGGGACTTTAACTTTCTAAATATTGACTAGAAATGCTATAGTTCGAGTACTTTAGATAGGTCAGTTTTTGTCCAATATGTGCAGGAGGACTTCCTGACAGAGTATGTAGATAGACCAACAAGGGGCGAGGCCACAATGGATTTAGTACTGGGTAATGAACCTGGCCAGGTGTTAGATTTGGAGGTAGGTGAGCACTTTGGTGATAGTGATCACAATTCAGTTTAGTTTAGCGATGGAAAGGGATAGATATATACTGCAGGGGAAGAGTTATAGCTGGGAGAAAGGCAATTATGATGCAATTGGGCAAGACTTAAGATGCATAGGATGGGGAAGGAAACTGCAGGGGATGGGCACAATTGAAATGTGGAACTTGTTCAAGGAACAGCTATTGCGTGTCCTTCATAAATATGTACCTGTCAGGCAGTGGTCGAGCGAGCGAACCATGATTTACTAAAGAAGTGGAATCTCTTGTCAAGTGGAAGAAGAAGGCTTATGTAAAGATGAGACATGAGCGCTCAGTTCAGCTGCTTGAAAGTTACAAGTTAGCCAGGAAGGACCTAAAGAGAGAGCAAAGAAGAGTCAGGATAGGACATGAGAAGTCTTTGGCAGGTAAGAGCCAGGAAAACTCTAATGCTTTCTACAGGTATGTCAGGAATAAAAGAATGATTAGAGTAAGATTAGGGACAGTTGAGGGCAGTAATGGGAAGTTGTGCGTGGAGTCCGAGCAGATAGGAGAGGCGCTAAATGAAAATTTTTTTGTCGGTATATACACTGGAAAATGACAAAGTTGTTGAGGAGAAGACTGAGATACAGGCTATAAGACTAGATAGGATTGAGGTTCATAAGGAGATGTTAGCAATTCTGGAAAGAGTGAAAATATATAAGTCCCTAGGCCGAATGGGATTTATCTTAAGATTTTCTGGGAATCTAGGAAGGAGATTGCAGAACCATTGGCTTTCATCTATATGTCATCATTGTCTAAAGGAATAGTGCCAGAAGACTGGAGGATAATAAATGTTGTTCCCTTGTTCAAGAAGGGGAGTAGGGACAATCCTGGTAATTATACACCAGTGAGCCTTATTTCGGTTGCGGGCCGAGTGTTGGAAGGATTATAAGAGATAGGATTTATAATCATCTGAAAAGGAATACGTTGATTAGGGATAGTCAACACAGTTTTGTGAAGGGTAGGTCGTGTCTCACAAAACCTTATTGAGTTCTTTGAGAAGGTGACCAAGCAGACGGATGAGGGTAAAGTGGTTGATGTGGTGTATATGGATTTCAGTAAGGTGTTTGATAAGGTACCCAATGGTAGGCCATTGCAGAAAATACGGAGGGTGATTTCAGAGTTTGGATCAGAAATTGGCTAGCTAAAATAAATCAGAGGGTCATGATTGATAAGAAATGATCATTCTACAGTTCAGTTACTAGCTGTGTACCACAAGGATCTGTTTTGACCCACTGCTATTGGTCATTTTTTTAAATGTCCTGGATGAGGGCATAGAAGGATGGGCTAGTAAATTTGTGGATGACACTAAGGTCAATAGAGTTGTGGATAGTGCCGAAGGATATTGCAGGTTACAGAGGGACATAGACAAGCTGCAGAGCTAGGTTGAGCAGTGGCAAATGGAGTTTAATGCAGAAAAGTGTGAAGTGATTCACTTTGGATGGAGTAACAGGAATATGGATGTGAGCTAACGGTAAGATGCTTGGTAGTATGGATGAGCAGTGTCCATGTACATAGGTCCCTGAAAGTTGCAACCCAGATTGATAGGATTGTTATGGGATGTTAGCTTTTATTGGTAGAGTGAAGTGTTTCAGAGCCATGAGGACATACTGCAGCTGTACAAAACTCTGGTGCAGCTGCACTTGGAGTATTGTGTACAATTCTGGTCGCTGTGCTACAGGAAGATGTGGAGGCTTTGGAAAGGGTTCAGAGGCGATTTAATAGGATATTGCCTGGTATAGAGGGAAGGTTTTATGAGGTACTTCAGGCTGTTTTCATTAGAGAGAAGAAGGTTGAGAGGTGACTTAATAGAGACATACAAAATCATCAGAGGATTAGATAGAGTGGACAGTGAGAGTCTTTTTCCTTGGATGGTGATGGTTAGCACGAGGGGGCATAGCTTTAATTGAGGGGTGATAGATATAGGACAGATATCAGAGGTAATTTCTTTACTCAGAGTAGTAAGGGCATGGAATGCCCTGCCTGCAACAGTAGTAGACCCGCCAACCTTAAGGGCATTTAAATGGTCATTGGATAAATATATGGATGACACTGGGATAGTGTAGGTTAGAAGGGTTTCAGATTGATTCCGCAGTTCGGCACAACATCATATAATGTTCAATGTTTTGTCATATATGATGGTCTGATGCTTCATTTTCCCCCAACTCTAGTTTTCCTTGTCTGATCTGAGTCTTCCCCTAAATTTTAGGCCCAATAAACAATCTTCACTATCGATATTCAGTGAGAAAGAAAATCCATGCACATCATCAGAATTGCATTCCAATATCCCCTTTACCTATATCATAGTTAATATCTGGAGAGATGAAAAACTCTATTTTATTGTTGTGTTTTATTCTCAAATTCCTAATTTGTCTGCATCCTTATTCCTTCAACTTGTTTGCTGACAACACCGCTGTGGTAGGATGCATATTAAACAATGATAAGTCAGAATACAGAAAGGAGATAGAGGGCTTGGTGACATGGTACAATGATAACAACCCCTCTCTTAAGGTCGGCAAAACTAAGAACGGATCATTGACTTCAGAAAGAAAGTAGGAGAACAAGCCAACCTCTAAATCAATGGAGCAAAGGTTGAGAGCATTAGATCCCTAGGAGTGACTACAACCAAGAGTATGCTTTCTATTGTGCATCTGTAAAGGTTGAGCCTCCCATGTAGATATGACAGTCAAGGTGGCACAACAACACTCCTTCCTCAGGTGGCTTTGGAAATTTGGTCTGTCCATAAGGACCCTCACCAACTAGACCATCACCGAAGGTAACCTTCCATCCATTGAGGCAATTTACATGTCTCATTGCTGTGAAAAGGCTGTCAGCATCATTAAAGACTCATCCTACCCTGGTAATGCACTCCTAAACCTTCTGTTAGGCAAAATACACAGAAGCTTGAACACACCGACACGTTCAAGAACAGCGTGACAATAAATCCCTAACTTGGTTCCCTAGTTAAGTACTCTATTGACTGAATTTGTGGGAATGGTTCTTATTTTCTATCTATTCATGTTGTATGATATTTTCAATGTCTTGTCTGCCTCTCTCTGTCAACTGCCTCAGTATAATATATAAAGCATACATTTACATCTTCTTTGGACTTGAGAATGTTAGGTGCCTGGAACACACTGGTAAGAGAGGTGGTAGAAGCAGATACGATAGCAATATTTAAGACGCACAGGAGAAGAATTGAGTGATGTGGACCATGTGCAGGCAAATGGGATTAGTTTAGAATGGCATCATGGTTGGCACAGACAAGGTGGGCCGAAATGCCTGTTCTTGTGCTGTGCAGTTCAATATTCTGTTGCTGTCTTTCTTAAAGTTTTTTATCACAGACCTTGCATTTTTTTGTACCTTTTCATTCAATAAACCCACAATATTCTTTCAATATCTCTGGCCTAAATTTGCTTTGTGCTCAATATCGTGATGATTCTTAGAATGTTTTTGATTATGTAGTTCCATGAAGTTCACACTCTGTTTCAACTTATCTTTTTGCTAGCTATGGATACTGACTTCAGAGTGCTTCAAGAAATAAGCCTGTCAGAGCTTTGCAAATTATTCCAGAATTATGTCATAGTTCAAAGTTTGTGAGAAGATTTATAGCTCGGGTGCTCGTTCACTGAGCTGGGAATTTGTGTTGCAGACGTTTTGTCCCCTGTCTAGGTGACATCCTCAGTGCTTGGGAGCCTCATGTGAAGCGCATCTGTGATGTTTCCTCCGGCATTTATAGTGGTTTGAATCTGCCACTTCCGGTTGTCAGTTCCAGCTGTCCGTTGCAGTGGTCGGTATATTGGGTCCAGGTCGATGTGCTTATTGATTGAATCTGTGGATGAGTGCCATGCCTCTAGGAAGGTTTTGCTCATGCTGGGTATCGAGTCCTTCGTTCTGGTGAGTTGTTGTCTGAGAGTGGCTGTTGATTTGTGTGCTATTATGAGTCCTAGTGGTCGCAGTAGTCTGGCTGTCAGTTCGGAAATGCTCTTGATGTATGGTAACGTGGCTAGTCCTTTGAGTTGCGGCATGTTCTCGTTCTGTTGTCTTTCCCTTAGGCATCTGTTGATGAAATTGCGCGAGTTTCAGTTTTTGGCGAATACATTGTATAGGTGTTCTTCTTCCTCTTTTTGCAGTTCTGGTGTACTGCAGTGTGTTGTGGCCCTTTTGAATAGTGTCTTGATGCAACTTCTTTTGTGTGTACCAACCACTATACCGACCACTGCAACGGACAGCTGGAACTGACAACCGGAAGCGGCAGATTCAAACCACTATAAATGCCAGAGGAAACATCACAGAAGCACTTCACATGAGGCTACCAAGCACTGAGGATGTCACCTAGACAGGGGACAAAACGTCTGCAACACAAATTTCCAGCTCGGCGAACAGAACCACAACAATATGTCATAGTCTCATATCTGAAATCTTCTATAGTCCCATACTTTTACCCTTTTATATTTTGATAGCTTAATTTTCCTTCCTTCCATTTTTGTGACTGGAAGCTCTTTATTTGTCTTTCTCCCCTCTATTGGGGAATAGTTCTCTAAATGTTCTTTTCATCAGCCAAAAATGTTATTTTTTGTCCAGTATTATGGAGACATCTATTACAATGATTACAGTTGCTTCAACTACATAACTTTTAGAGTTGATAACTACTTTCACTTTATGATGCTTTTGTTTATTTGTTCTTGGGATATAGGCATCACTGGTGAGCCATTATTGTCTATCCCTAATTGCCAATGAGAAGGTGACAGCTAGCCACCACCTTAAGCTGCTGTGATCCATTTAACATATACAATATTGTTAAGAAGAGTGCTAGGATTTTGAACCGGCTTCAGTGTAGAGAGTTCTCTGAGGAACCTCACATAATTACTATATTTCTTATAAGGTGTTTTTCCCTCCTAAACTGTCTTCTGAGCCATGGTGCTTTGTTCTGCAATTTAGCTGACCTCACTGCAGTCTCCCTCCTTATCATTGGAGATCAGAAGTAAATCATTTCTGTTGAACAGGACCAGGGTCTTCTAAACTTCCTTCTCAATCTCTCCTTAATACCCACTAGCCAGCTCTCAATCAATCATAAATTCCCTTTCCCTAATCTATGATTTCCCCTAAAGTTTGACTATTATTTGAATAAAGCTGGAAATTATTCCCATTCCCTTGTGTATTTCCAACTCACGCTCAACTTCAATTAATTTGAGTTTGTGATTTGAAATGGAGACATCACCGAAAGTCACTTTACAATCTCACTATCTGCAAACTCCCACATGCTGCATTTCAAATATGCTGCTCTGCTATTTCTTGGATTAACCTTATTTTATTTATTTAATGAATTAAAGTCTTTATTCAATGTTTCTTTGCATCTATAAAACATGCTTTAACTGGTCAATCCTACATTTACACATTCCTGGTTATGATTAAAATGATTGCTCAGATTTAGAGAAGAAAAACTCTTAAAACTCACCAAGTAATCTGCTACCTTTCAACTTAAACAATGCTCCTGGCTTCAGCTTTACACCTTGTTGCTTCTCTTGCTGCTTCACTCAGAGAGATCCTTGCGTGGTAAAAGAACTTATTGTGCCAAATTCTTCCCCCACTCAACAAATTCCTAAAGTACGTTCTGATAAAGCTCTAAAATGAGCATTGAACTGCTTAGGTTTGCATGTAAACAAAACCTCCTTGCATTAAATTTATACCAGCAAGAAGAACTGAGTCAGCTCCTTAAATATTAACCTTTCATGTCCAACTAATTTTCAATTCATAGGTAGAATGTGTTCACAATTACACAATTTATGTACTTGCTGTCTTAATACAGTGTAACAA
This sequence comes from Chiloscyllium plagiosum, assembly GCF_004010195.1. Lineage (NCBI taxonomy): Eukaryota > Metazoa > Chordata > Chondrichthyes > Orectolobiformes > Hemiscylliidae > Chiloscyllium > Chiloscyllium plagiosum. The sequence continues at coordinate 68,229,106 of NC_057728.1, read as the reverse complement.
TTACTAATTTATCAATCTGACATTGTTTATTGCAAACAGGAACAAAAGGAAAAGCAGCAAAGGCATGATAAGAAGCAAAGGAAAATCAGGAGAATTTTGCAACATGGTGAGCCATCACCTCCGTGGAGCCCCCCTAATAAAACAATACCATTTGGAAAATGAACATTATGCATCCATGGTGAATAAATCTTAAATTTTGCTTTTTCACTGTATGAGTAGAGTACATTTTAATCTGTATCTTTAAAACAAAAGTTCCTATAAATAAACATATCTGTACATAGTTGCTTGTAATACTACTACATTTCCAGTCCTACCAATGAGGCGGTTGCTCGAGATCTGGTCCCAGGAAATGAGGCAGAGGAGGGGGGCATTTGGCAGATATCAATCACAACATAATAAAGTTAAAAAAATATAAGTTTGTTTAAATGTAAAACTCAGTCAGTGATTAAGATCCCAGTCTGGGCAGATGTTAGGGGTCTAAAGTTGAACTGGAGCACATTGATTGGACACACATTTTGTTGGATAAAATAGTTGCTGAAAATGGGAGAATTTCAAAAGGGAGATGAATAGCTGTAGCTAAGTACATATCCTTGACAAATGAATATTAGTAACTAAAGCTAGAGTACCCTGGATGACTAAGGATATTGATGAGAAAATAAAGGAAATAAAGGAGGCATTTGATACATGCTGAACCAACAACAGCAATAGAAATCAGAAAGAGTATCTCAAATGCAAAAAGAAGCTAAGGCTAAAATACAGGGAGGCTAAGAAGAAGCATGAGACTGAACTAAAACAAGTAGCAACAAGTTCTTCACATATGTGAGTCGTGAGTTCATGGAATGCCCTGCCAGTAGCAGTGGTGGACTCTCCCTCTTTATGGGCATTTAAACGGGCATTGGATAGGCACATGGAGGATAGGTAGATTAGGTGGGCTTGGATCGGCGCAACATCTAGGGCCAAAGAGCCTGTACTGCGCTGTATTTTTCTATGTTCTATGTTAATAGCAAAAAAAACTAAAAGGATAGTGGGGCCCAGAAAGCTACACACTGAAGCAACGATATGGCAGAAGGGCAAAAAGAATATTTTACTTCTGTTTTTACCAAATAAGAGGATGCTAACAATAGCCAGTTGAAAAACATGCGTATTGAACAACTGAATAGTATAATGACCGATGAAGAAGAGGTGCCATAAAGGCTGGCAGCACTCTAGATTGAGAAGTCAGCAGGTCAGATGGATTTGCATCCTCGATTGCTGAGAGAGTTTAAAGGAACAAATCGTGGAACCATTGACAGGAATTTTCCAGGTCTCTCTGAACACAGGAGTAGCCCAGAGGACTGGAAGATTGTAAATGTGACACAGTATTTGAAGAAAAGGACCAAAGAATAACCAAGAAAATTACAGACCTGTCAGCTTGACATCTTAAGAGTCATACAACATGGAAACCGATCCTTCGGTCCAACTCAGCTGTGCCAAACAGTTATCCCAACCTGACCTGGTCCCATTTGCTAGCATTTGGGCGATATCCCTCTAAAGTCTTTCTATTCATATATCCATCCAGATGCCTTTTAAATGTTGCAATTATACCCATCTCCACCACTTCCTTTAGCACCTTATTCTATACACATACCAGACCCTGTTGAAAAAGTTACCCCTCAGGTCCTTTTTATATTTTTCCCCTCTCAGTAGTGTAGGCTATAATACAGGATAAGGTAAATATCATTTAGAAAACAATAAATTAATACTAAACAGTTAATGACAGACTAATATGGCTTTGTCAAGGGCAAATTATGTCTGACAAATTTAATTAAGTTATTTGACTAGGTGACAAGCATAGATGAAGATACTGTGATGCATGTTGAATATGTGGATTTTCAGTACGCATTTGATATGGTGCTACATAGTAGGTTGGTTAGCAAATTAGAAACGTTTGGGAAACAGGGCAGGACAGGTGAATGAAGCGACAGTGGGGGAGTAGTTTGGAACCAGTGACCATAGTTTTATTAATTTTGAAATAGTTATGGAGAGGGATAAAATTGGTCCACAGGTTTAAGTTCTAAATTGGGGCAAGGCAAATTTTGATGGATTTAGAGGCAAACTTGCATGGGTCGATCAGAATAGATTAGATTACTTACAGTGTGGAAACAGACCCTTCGGCCCAACAAGTCCACACCGACCCTCCGAAGAGCAACCCACTCAGACCCATTCCTCTACATTTACCCCTTCACCTAATACTACAGGCAACTTAGCACTTAACCTCCACATTTTTGGACTGTGGGAGGAAACCCACGCAGAAATGGGGAGAATGTGCAAACTCCAGTCAGTTGCCTGAGTTGGGATTTGAACCCAGGTCTCTGGCACTGTGAAGCACTATGAAGCAGCAGTGCTAACCACTATGCCACCGTGCCGTCCAGGCAAAAGGACATCCAGCAAGTGGGAGGCCTTTAAAAGTGAGATAGCTAAAGTTCAAGGTCTATATGTTCCTGTGACCATGAAGGGCAAGATTGGCAGGAATATGAAACTCTGGATGACAAGAGATATTGAGGGTTTGGCCAGAGAAAAACAAGGAGGCATGGCTCAGGTACAGGCAGTTAGGATCAAGGGAATTCCTGGAGGTATGTAAAGGATACAGGAGTTTACTGAAGGAAATCAGGAGGACAAAAAGGGGGCACGCGATAGTCTTGGCTTAGAAGATGAGAGGATATTAAGTATACCGAAGGCAAAATAAAAACGAGAGAGAATTGGACCCCTCAAGGACTAAAGTGGGCATGAATGTGTAGAACTGCAGGAGATAGGTGAGGTGCTCAATGAATAGTGCTCAATCCAGAGATGTGCAGATCAGGTGAATTGGCCATGCTAAATTGCTCATAGTGTCAGGTGCATTAGTCAGGGGTAAATATATGGTAGGGGAATGGGTCTGGGTGAATTGCTCTTCAGAAGGTCAGTGTGGACTTGTTGGACCGAAGGGCCTGTTTCCATACTGTAGGGAATCAATCTAATCCAGTATTTCTCCTCTGTGTTTACAGTGGAGAAAGATGTGAAGTTAGTGGTGATATCTTGGGATAGTCCATGTCACAGGAGAGGAAGGTTGGATGCATTAGAATGTATGAAGGTGGATAAGTCTTACCAGATATATCCAAGAAAATTGCAAGAGGCTAGAGAAGAAATTGCAGGGGGCCATGCCTGATATTTTTGCATCATCGTTAGACACGGGTGAGGTCCTAGATGACTGGAAGGTAGCAAATGTTGTGCCCTTATTCAAAGAGTGCTGCAAAGAAAAACCTGGGAACTATAGGCTAGTAAGCCTGACATCTGTGGTAGATAAAAGTTACTTGAGAAGATTCTGAGAGATAAGAGATACATAATTTGGAAAGATAAGGGTTGATTAGGAGTAGTCAGCATGGCTTTGTGCATGGGAGATCACAAAATTGTTAGAATTCTTTGATAAAGTGACTAAAAGGTTGACTAGGGCAGGGTGCTAGACACTCTATATGGATTTCAGTAAGCACTTTGATAAGGTTCCACATGGTAGGCTGCTCTGGATGGTTCGACTACATGGAATCCAGCGGGAGCTGGCAAATTGGATACATAATTAGCTTGATGGTCGGAAGCAGAGCATAATAGTGGAAGCATGTTTGTTCGACTGGAGGCCTATGACTAGTGGAGTTGTTCAGGGTTCAGTGTTGGGTTATTAGGTGGCATCATGAACAGTGAGGAAGGTTATCAGAAATTGCAACAGGACCTTGATCAGCTGGGGAAGTGAGCTGAGAAATGGCAAATGAGTTTAATATAAATAAGTGTGAGGGAGTTCAGGTGCATGGTTTTCTGAAAGTGGAGTCACAGGTAGACAGGGCAGTATATGAGGCTTTTGGTAGACGGTTCTTCATCATTTAGGGCACTGAGTATAGAAGTTGGGAAGTTACGCTGCAGTTGTACAAGACATTGATGAGACTGCACTTGGAATATTGTGTTCAGTTTTGGTCACTTTGCTAAAGGAAGGATATGATTACACCTGAAAAAATGCAGAGGAAATCCACAAGAATGTTGCCAGGACTCAATGGCCCCGAGTTATAGGAGAGTTTGGACAAGCTGGGATTTTTTTTCTTTAGAGCATAGGAGATGGAGGGGGATCTTAAAGAAGTGTAGAAGATCATAAGAGATGTGGATAGGGTGAATGCACTCAGTCTTTTTCCCAGGTTTGGGGAATTGAGGACTAGAGAACATTAGTTTAAAGTTAAGAGGGGAAAGAATAAAAGGGAACCTGAGGGGCATCTTCTTTACACAGAGGGTGGTGCGCATGTTAATGACCTGCCAGAGGAGTTAGTTAACGTGGGTACATTAGCAACATTTAAAAGGTGTTTGGAAAATACATGAATAGAAAAGGTTTAGAAGGATATGGGCCATGTGCAGGGAAATGGAGTTATCGTGGATCGTCATTTTGATCGGTGTGGACCAGTTTGTGCCAAAGGGTCTGGCTCCGTGCTGTGAGACTCTAGTATTCTATGACGGGTCCTTGGCAGCATGAATTAGTAATTAGCTAAAAGATAGGAAACAGAATAGGTACACAGGCATTTCTCAGATTAGAAACAAGTTGAAAGTGGTGTTCCCCACTGACTGGTGTTGGAATCCTCGCTTTCGGTGATTTCTTTAAATGATTTGGAGATTGGTGTTGAGAGCTAAATCTCTAAATTTGCAGATGATATTAAGCTAGGGGGAATAGTGAATTGTAAGGATGATGCTGAGCAACTTCAGGACACTGACAATTTGGCCAAATAGGCAGGTATCTGGCAGATGAAATTCAATACAGAGAAATGTGAAATAATGCATTTTGTGAGGTGAAACAGAGACAATACAGGCTCAATGGTAAACCTATGAGGGCAGAGGGCAGTGTAGGACCAAATAGATCTTGATGTTCACCTACCTGATTCTCTGAATGTGACAAGGCAAGTTTAAATAGTTGTTAAGACTTATAGGATCCTATTTTTGTTTTTTAAACAGAGATATAGAGTATAAAAGTAAGGAAGTGATACTACACCTCTACACATCTTTGCTCAGATCATATTTGGAGTAATGTGTTCAGTTCTGGGCACCTTATTTAAGGAAGGATGTTAAAAGCCTTGGAGAGAATTCAAAGGAAATTCATCAGAATTATAATAGAAATGAAAACGTTTAGAGGCAAGGAAATATTGAGAAAATGGACTTGTTCTCCTTGGAGCCAGGAAGATTAAGAGGTGAGCTCAAGCATGTGTAGGTTAGGTGCATTAGTCAGGGTAAATAATAGGGTAGGGGAACGGGTCTGAGTGGGTTACTCTTTGCAGGGTCTGTGTGGTCTTGTTGGGCCTAATGGCCTGTTTCCACCCTGTCAGGATTTTATGATTCAGTGATTTTATTGAGGTGTTGAGTGAGGTATAGAAATGAGTTGAGGAGAAACTTCTTTATTCATACAGTTGTTAGGATTTAGAATGTACTGCCTGTTGCAAGCATATTCCATAGGTTTCCAATGAAAGTGAAGTTAGAGGGCTACTGAGACAAGACAGAAGAGTGGGAGCCAGTACAGACACAATGGATTCTGTGTTGTAAAATCCTATGATGCTATAATTGTAAGTTATTATTGTGAAACATAATATTTTGTCAAATAAAATAGCTATGGAATCCATACAACCTTCTGACATATCAAAGAAATTTACTAAACAATTATTTATGCAGTGTAACAATGTAGGCAGTATGGAAGGTAGCAAATTGCATGTGCACAAGCAAATTCCAAAACCAGCATCATTATCCTCAATAGTGGTCCTTCACAGACAAGCAAGACTCTCTTCCATTTGCAGGGTGAGAACATAGATCTGACACGGCTTCTGCAGGCTAAATTACACTTGGGGTAGGTGGTGGTCATAGGAAGGTGTGCTCAAAGAACAAAGAAAATTTACAGCTCAGGAACAGCAATAAAACAGTTAAAACCAGTCAGCCGTTAAAATGAGTTTCCTCACTAGGTCGTTATCCTCAGGCGACTGTCAGTGTGGAGTTTGCACATTCTCCCACTGTTTGTGCGGGTTTCCTCGGGATGGTCTGGTTTCCTCCCATAATCCAAAGATGTGCAGATCAGGTGAATTGGCCATGCTAAATTGGCCGTAGGGTTAGGTGAAGAGGTAAACATATGGGTGGGTTGCGCTTCGGCAGGTCAGTGTGGACTTGTTGGGCCGAAGGACCTGTTTCCACGCTGTAAGTAATCTAATCTAATCTCTATCAAAAAGAGTCCATAAAAATACAAAGTAATTCCAGCATTAGAGAAGTTGCAAGACTAGTTGTCTTTAATTCCTGATGTCTTCATTAATTCATTATTCTTCTCGTACCATTTGTCCCTTGCTCCTATCACAAGACCATAAAAGGATATGATGACACCTTTAATTAGGTCCAGTATCTCCTTCTCTAAGAGTTGATACTTTTATATCTTCTCCTCCCATGCTTTCGTTTTTATTTTCAAACCATATAGTGACATCCACTAATACTGCTTGATCATCCTTGCCCAAGATTAAATCAGGAACCATAGCTTCCCTTTAATATCTTTTAAGCGGGGTCAATAAAAATTTTCCAACCATTTTTCTTAGTAAACTGAGTTAACACTTCTGCAATTTTGTTATGACTCTTCATCCTCATTTTCTTCATTGAGGGACACCATCCTGAAATATGAGAAACCGTTTTTATTGCTACATTACATCGCCTACAATTCTTATTGCTTAATGGCCTTCTGTAGGATAGAGTTGACCTTGTAGGATAGAAATTGGTTCATAGTAAAACTGTATTAATGACCTTTGATGTCTTCTTACATAATGTTCTAGTCCATTTGTTAGATAGGCTATAATTTTTAAAGTAATGGCCACCGACCCCTTGCCATCCACTTCTGTATCTCTAATTCCCTCCATTTGTCATAATTACTACTAATAGTCTCCTCTATCTTGTCAGAATTTTCTATATTCTGTGTAATCCCGGATCCATCCGACTTGAGTATTAGAGAATTCCAGATGTCACTAAGAATCTTCAGCTTACTCAGTTCCGTTACTCTTTCCAACATTTCGGATTCTTTAAAATCGGAATGAGGCCTGTCGAATCTTGTCAGAGGATCTCCCAAACACCTCATATTCCTGCATTACTACAATTGGAATTAGTATTGCTAATTTATTTAGCCCAGGTCAGCCATCTCTATAATGAGCATAATAAATACCATCCGTAATAGGTTGTGACAGATGTAAAATCTCTTTCAACATGATAATTAGGGGTTTTATTAATCTGTTGAGATAACTTTATGAAGCTTCTAAAAGCGTCAGATAATATAATCTGGGGATAAAATGTTTTAAAAAGCTCTACTTTCTGTGCTGGTTTTAATGTAGATCTTTTTAAATTCTAATGTCCAATTCTTTGGTAAATCTTCCCACTGTAGTAGAAGGTTTTAGATGTCAAACTAATAAAATTGATATTTTAAAAAGTGTAAAGCAGAGAGATTCGTTGTCACCTATTCTTTTCAATATAGCGTTGGACCCACTTATTATCAGGTTAGAGGGTAATAAACCTTCTACTACAGTGCTATTATCAACATATAAACACGTTATTAGTTTCACAAATTCTCCTGGTAGTGATAATCTATTAAGGGCTTTAATTATGTGTTTATGTCCTACCGAGTCAAAGGCTTTGGCTAAAATCGATAAATGCAATTGCCAATTCTTGTTTTCTCCTTTTCGATCACTAATGTTGTTACTTAAAATTTTTATATTCTGATCACAACTGGAGACTCCTGTAAGAAATCCTTTCTGCCATTTTTTAATTTCGATTGATTCACTTAATCTTTTGGCCACGATCTTGGTAAAGATCCTGAGTAGGATGGGCCCTTTCGTTATCGGCTTCCAATGATCAATTTGTCTTTATCATTCGTTTTAGGAATGAGTACTGTGCAACTTTCCTTCAAACTGGGAACATTGCCTGTTTTCAGCAATATTGAAAATATTCCAGGAAATATTTTATTATCCATATTGTACATAGCTATTATGTCCTTATAACCTCCATGCCATTCAGCTCAGCGGCAGTTTTGGAGTCTATCGCCCTAAGGGCCTGATCAAGTTCCTCAACCGTCACTGGCTGGACTAAGGAGTTATTTAAATGGGTGTCCCCTTTATATTTTGTGGAATTATTAATAGTTGATTAATCGTTAGATGTCGATAATTTGTTTCAGAAGAACTGAGTTCGTCCTTCTTCAAATGGACACATGCTATTTACAAGGGCTCCCATCAATTCCCTCGCTAAGTATTCTGTCTTTAGTATTTGAATAATGTTTGTATTTAAATTTACTTTTCTTTTTTGCATATCTCTTCCTCGCATTATTAATTTGAGAGCTACCCCCTTTCCAGGTTTGATTTCTTCTCTCCCTACTTATAGTTTCTTTTCTCCATCGTTCTTTTTCTTTAATAATCTCGTAGTTTCATTCATTATTCTATTGTTTTCTTTTGCTATATTACATTTATTTTTAAACTATATTAATTTCAATTAAATCTAAATTGTTTATAGATTTTTCGCTTCTATCACTTCCTTCATTTTTATTCTCACAAGATAGATTTAGCTTTTCTTATTTATTTTGTACCTCTTCCATGTTCTCTGCCCTCGCTGTTTCTTCTTCATCTTTATCCTTCCCAAATTCAATTTCTGCCTCTTCTTCCTTATCTTTTCTATTACTATTATTTTGCTTCACCAAGACTCTTGTCTTACCTAAAATTTGTTTATTTTTAGTTTTTAGTTGTTCTGCTATCACTTAATTTATGTAACTATTGCCGGAATATTACTTTTCCAGATCTTTCAGCATTGCTACTTCGGTGCTAGACTGGACTCCCTGTTTACTTTTATTCTTATTTTGACTGTCTTTAGTCTTACTGACACTTGCGTTCCTTTAGCATTCTCAAGAGCAGCATGCTTGTGTCTTTCATGTTGCCCTAATCCTATGGCAGTAGTAAATTTGAGGGGGCAGTTTTCACATTTGGAAGATCTCATCCATTAATTTTCTTTTCCCTCTTTACATTTAGAATAAATGGCAAGCCACTGATGGTAGCGGCTTTCCTAGTCATATTTGTTACATCTAACCCATACTGATTTTATACCCTAACACCTATTTATATGTTTCCTGAATTGTCCAGTTGTATTCTATAAATTTTGACAGAATTCACATTTTGAATTATCAACTGGATATTTTATGATCAAATCTAAATTTATCCTGGTTAGATATAGTTGGATTTATGACCATTGGCTCAATTGGAATATTTAATTCCTCGCTTCGAAGCTCTCTAATCAGACTAAAGCTTAAAAAAGCCCTTTAAAATTATAAAATGTCTTGGTTGTTAAAGACCAAGTCTAGAAGGGCTGACTGCTTTGACTGAATTGTTTCTCCACTCCGATTCTCAATGTTTAAAACGTTTTTCCCATGCTCGAGGAAACATGTATCGAGAACATATCCTGGGCCTCTTGTGTCTGTGTTTGGATGGACGACTATCTTTTTATGGCTATTACACTTTGTACCTGATGCCAGCACAAGCATATGTACGGGGCAGTTGTTTTCCTGGTTACCCACCCACCAGCAAAAAGGGAGAATTAAGCTCTAAAGCCATTCTACCAATAACAAGATAGAAGAACCGTAGGGTCGCCAGCCATCTTGTATTTCTTCTGTGGTCATATTAGCCGACCTGGAATAAGTAATACTCCAGCAATGACTTGACTAAGATTAAAATCGCTCAATGCCAGTTAAAATCCAAACTCAAAATCCAAAGAAAGGTAAAAACAGCAATAAAACAGTTAAAACCAGTCATCCGTTAAAATGAGTTTTCTCACTCAGGTCGTTACCCGGGGGAACCACATGGTGGTTCGACCAACTTTACAAGAGATATGGGGCAGCACAGTGGCTCAGTGGTTAGCACTGCTGCCTCACAGCACCAGGGTCCCAGATTCAATTCTGGCCTTGGGCGACTGTGTGGAGTTTGTACATTCTCCCAGTGTCTGCATGGGTTTCCTCCCGCAGTCCAAAGATGTGCAGGTCAGGTGAATTGGCCATGCTAAATTGCCGATAGCGTTAGATGCATTAGTCAGAGAGAAATTGGACTGGGTGGGTTACTCTTCGGAGGGTCGGTGTGGACTTGTTGGGCTGAAGGGCCTGTTAGAAACAAATCTTAAAAAGTAAAAACACCTGTAAAGGTGACTACCCAAGCAAGTTGTTGGGAGACTGAACCTAAAACAGTAGTCACATCCCTCCCCACCCCTGCTACCAAACGGCTCTTGTTCATGCTTTTGCCCGCAACATCATCGTTCACTCATTCTCCGAATTCCAATCCCAATTTCTTGACACTATTTACTCACTTGAGAAACCACCCCACCTGCATCAAAAGCAACAATCATGTCACCCACATGCATCTTCCTGAAGTACAGAAAAAGCTGTGTCTTGGAGTCTGCACCAAAGCTACCAATAAAAAAAAAGCGTAATCCAAATTTCCTGTACTTAGGAATAATTACCCCAAGATCATCCTGTTCTAGTCTAGAGAGTGTCCGATCATTCATTAAATACCCTTTCATTGTTTCTTCCAAATATGAGGTATTGCTCTTATCAGGACTAAATGCCATCTGCCACTGGTCTGCCCATCTGACCAGCCTGTACCTTCTTGTAACCTACAACCATTTTCTTGCTCTACCAATCTTGGTGTTCTGCAAATTTGCTGAACATTCCCCCTACATTTTCATCAATGTATAAAAAAACAATAAGAGTTCCAGTATTTATCCTTGTGGTGCACCGTTAAACTCCAGCCTCCAACCACCACCCTTTGCCAGTTTCTGCTCCATTTCACCAAGTTTCCTTCAATTCTGCGCTTTAACCTTCAGTCTCCCATATGGGATCTTGTCAAAAACTTTGCCTAAAATCCAATAAGCTACAATCAACTTTACTTCCTTCATCTAAACACGATCACATTTTCAAAACATTCTTTGAAATTCACTAGGGACGACATGACTGGCAACTTTTTTTTTCAAATATAGCGGTTTATGTGAGGAATGAACTGCCAGAGAAAGTGGTAGATGCAGGTACAATTACATCATTTAAAAGACTTTTGGGTAAGTTCAGGAGTGAGAAAGGTTTGGAGGGATATGGGGGTTGTTTAGTTTGGGAACATAGTCAGCATGGACTGGTTGGACTGAAGGGCCTGTTTTTAAGCTGTAGAAATCTATGATCTCCCTTTGACAAAGCCATGCTGTTTATCCCTAATTAAACTAGGCATTTCCAAGTGGTATTAATTCTGAAGGAGTGAATTTTCTCCAACAGCTTCTCTATCACTGATGTGAGACTTTCCTGCTTGTAACTTCCTGGTTCATCTCTATCATAGATCTTAACAGGTGGAACCACAGTCACCATTCTCCAGTCCTCTGGCACTTTCCTTGTGGCCAGAGAGGAATTTTTTAAAAAACATTATGTTCAAGCTCCTGCTATTACCTGCCTTGCCTCCTCCAGCACTTTGGAATACGATTCACCTGCTTTTAAGTCTGACAGAGCCTACAATAACTCCCATTTCCCATGTCAAGCTGTGCAAGTTCCTCACAGTCCCCTTTTCCTGAATTCCATACCTATATTCTCTTTTTTCCATAGAAGACCAACACTCTTCCAGTGTCATGCAGCTTCACACACAGGTGGTCTCCTTGGTCCTTAATGGGCCCTATCTTCCTGGTTAAACTCTTCCCTTTAAAATATATAAAGAATTGGATTCTCCCTGATCCTGTTCACAAGTCCTTTTTTGTGCCCCCTTTTTTGCTCAAGTCCCCTCTAAGGCCACAGCTGATTTGCTCCCTTTGGACTTGCCTTATTCTTTCTCCAGTCCTGAGTTGTTCTGGGGAATGGCAGTTGTTCCCTGTGCTTTAACCAACACCTTTCTGAATGCCCCCCATTGTTCTGCTATATAAAGCCTTGCCAGCAAGGTGGTGTTCCCAGTCTGCAGTGGCTAGATACCACCCTTAAGAAAAATCTGCCTTCCCACAATCCAAAACTATCTTTCGCACACCATCTTTGTCCAGGTGGAATTTTAACATATTGTCATCAGTATTGAACACTTGTCTGACTTTTGTTTTGCCAGAACTAGATCTAGCACTGCACCAGCCCTTGTTGGGCTTTCTACATATTGATATCAAAAACTCCCCTGGAGACCTTAAGAAATGCACCCCTCTAAACTCTCAACTCCCTAGTACAATTACCCAATTATTACTCTTACACCTGTGAACAGTCTACAGAATTTGCTCCTCCTCTAATTTTCCACTGACTCTTTTGGAGCTCTAATACACACCCTGTAAAGTATCTGCACCCTTAACATTCCTAAGTTCAGCCACAAAGCCTCATTTAAAGACCTTTCAAGAATATCATTTCTCCTTATTGCATAAAACTGCACTGGCTGAGTTGCCAGTAAAATCAGCTGAGTTGCCAGTAAAATGTATAAATTGCGAGAGTTGATTGGGGTTTGGTGTGTATTTGTCATTGCCTTTCTAGGCATCATACATTACACTCACCTGTAGGTGTACAAATAAAACGACGCTGCTGTTTCAGATATTTGGTCTCGGACTGAAATTATTGATGTGAGTGGGCTTTGTTTCTCACAATTGGGGGCTCATGTCCGGGATTTTCTTCCATCACCGGGGGGGAGTGGCTGGCCTTGGACACTGGGAAGATGCGTCCCGTTCCCCATTGAGGAGCGGTCTCGTGTCCCGGTTTGGTCTGCTCCCTTGGGTGACTGATGTGAATCCTATAAGAGAGACATCTGAATCAGACAGTGATAGGAGCTCGATAGAAGATACCGTGACAAAAGGGGCCAGGCAACACTGTGCACAGACCAAGGTAAGAAAACAGTCTTTTCAGTATTGCCTTGGTGGCCGGGAAAAGAGGAATTTACTCGCTGAGGGACTAGCGAGGGCCCCGGGAAAATGGGGGGTAGGCAGAGTAGCTGTCACGGAGTAAGGGACGGAAAAGTCCCTGGAAACATTCCTCCTGAAAGTCCGTTGGGGAGGATGTTGCGGGATTGGACAAGTAATACTTGTACAAGGGCAAAAGATAAAAAGAAAATGATTAAATATTGTTGTTTAGTATGGACCAAAGAACCAATCCTTCGTCCGTCTGTCTTCTGGCCAAAGTATGGTTCGAACGAGGATTGGGTCTGTCAGTATTTAGGGTTGTATGTGAATGGAAAACAACCTTTTAGCCAAGAGGAGGCGGATTATGTGTCCTATTGGAAGGACAGTTTGGGAATGATGTTAGTAAAGACAAAGGATTCCCCCTCTGCCCCACCTAGTCCCTGGGATCCTCTTAACTGTTTGCCCCCCCCGTACCATAAAATCAGGTTAGGTGAACAAGGGGAAGGAGGACAGACAGACAGACAGGGAACAGATGATTCACAAGAAGAGGACGAAGGGACAGGGGCTGGGGATGTTGTTGTTCCTGACGCTCAATCCTCAGCAAAAGAAAGGGAAGCTACAGTAGATGTAGAGGAGGCCTCCGAAGAATCTAAATCAAAGTCTAAGGGGGGAAAACAAAAGAAAAAGGGGAAAAACGTAATGACTTATCCTCCTCGGGAGGTACCCATAGGGGACAAAGAGATTGGGTTTGTAAGTGCCCCCCTCACCAGTGGGGAGGTCAGAACATTTAAAAAGGAAATGAAGGTCCTGGTTGAGGATCCGGTGGGATTGTCCGAACAAATTGATCAATTTTTGGGGCCCAGTCTATATACCTGGGCTGAATTAATGTCTATTTTGAATAAACTATTTACTGGGGAGGAAAGGGGACTTATACGAGGAGCTGCTATTAAAATATGGGATAGGGAACACCCGATTGAAGATGGGGATGCTGGACAGGGAGAGGTGAAGTTTCCCCTCAGAGACCCCCAGTGGGAAAACCAAAACCCAGAGCATAGAGAAGAAATGAGGGAATTGAAAGACCTGATTCTAAAAGGAATAAGAGAGGCAGTTCCGAAGTCACAGAATTTGATTAAAGCCTTTGAAATTAGACAGGAGAAAGATGAGACTCCCTCAGCTTTCTTGCAAAGATTAAGGGACTCAATGCGGAAATACTCTGGAATGAACCCTGAGGACCCAGTGGCACAGGGTCTTTTGAAAGTACATTTTGTGACAAAAGCATGGCCAGACATACAGAGAAAGATACAGAAGATATCTGGAGCGAAAAACCATTAGATGAATTGTTGAGAGAGGCACAGAAAGTATTTGTAAAGAGGGAGGATGAGAGACAAAACCAGAAGGTGAAAATGATGGTAGCTACAGTGGATGAGGTAATTAAGAGGAGAATGGAACCGATAGTGGGCAACCGGAGCGGCGGGAGGCAGCATGTCGGACAGAGAGGAAGAGGAAGAGGGAGAGGACAAGGGGGAACATTTGATAGAGGGTTTGAGCGACAGGGGCAGAGATGGAAGTCTCTACAGGCAGGATGCTATTATTGTGGAAAGATAGGGCATTTTAAGCGGGGGTGTCCTGATCTACAAAGGGAAGAAAGGGCAATTCCGCTTATGAATTATGATGAAGAATAGGGGTGTCAGGGGTTCCTGCCCTCGGGGGCCCACCAGGAACCCTTGATAAACTTGGAGGTGGGACCCTGTAGGGAAGAGGTAGTCTTCCTAGTAGATACGGGGGTGGCACGGTCATCGCTAAATTTTAAACCAAAGAAAGTAGAAATGTTAACACGGTCAATTACTGTTTCAGGGGTGAAAGGGGAAGGATTTACTGTTCCACTATTTGAACCTATGATGATAGAAAGTCCTAAAGGTAGGGTTACAGGGGAACTGCTTATATCCCTGATATAGGAAGTAACTTACTGGGGAGAGACTTAATTATCCTTTTAGGACTGGAGATTGGAATTCAAGAAAAAGAATTAGTTGTACAACTGGCAATGTTGATAGAGGACGCAGAGAGAGAGATAGACCCTATAGT